>NC_090650.1:21267154-21314775 GCF_040937935.1 Hyperolius riggenbachi
TTACTGAACAGCTTCTGTAGCAAAAACGCCTGGAAAACAGCTCTGATCTAGCGTTTTTCAGAGCAGTTTTCCACTTTCCTATAGTTTAACATTGAGGCAGAAACGCTTCAGAAATCTAAAAAATGCTGCAGCCCCCGAGTTCGCGTTTGTGGATAAATGAATTGCTCTGGTGTGCACCAGCCCATTGAAATACATTACCCAAGCAGTTTTCAAACAGCTTGCATTTTTAAAAACGCTGCAGAACCGCTCTGGTGTGCACCAGCCCTATGAGCCTTACTAGAACTAACCTGTGCCAGAACTTTGTGCTTGCAGGCTGGAGTATCTGGACGATCCTGGTTCTATCACATTTCTGATATTTTGTGTCTGCTGCTCTGTTGCCAAATCTGTATTCGGTTCTGACCTTGCTGCCTGCCTTCTCCCTTGTACTGCAATTGGTTGTATATATATATATATATATATATATATATATATATATACTAGCTGATTGCCCGGCGTTGCCCGGGTATGTATTTGGCTGGTGTTTGCTCCACCCATTTTTTCTAGCCCTAACACACAATTACTCAATGACCTTTGCGGTCTTTGGTATCAATAATTTTCATTGAAATGAAAAAATCTGATTGGCTGTTTGAGGTTCCACACCCTTTTCTGAATTTGAACCCCAGTGACCCAAAGACCGACTGTACCAGATCTGAGGCTTGTGCCATTAACAGTGCAAGAATGGTAGCAATTAAATATTCCCCTTGAAAAGCAATAGGTGAAGTTTGATTCACTTTTGTAGGCTCCACCCTCTTTTCTGAATATTAATCTCAGTCACCCAGTGACCAACTGTGCAAAGTTGGAGAACCCTGCCATTAACAGTGTAAGAATGGCTGCAGTTTACATTTTCCCAGTGAAATTTCTATTTGTCTCCACCCATTGATGACCCGGCATTGCCCGTGTATGTATTTGACTGGTGTTGGCTCCGCCCACTTTCTAACCCTAATGTACAAACACTTAATGACCAAGTTTGTGAGCTTTGGGGTCCTTGGCATCAATAATTTGTATATTCCCATGAAATGAATGGGATTGGCTGTTTGTGGCTTCACTCCCTCTCCAGCATTTGAACCCCAGTCACCCAATGATCAACTGTAGCAGGTTTGAAGCATCTGCTATTAGCAGTGTAAAAATGGCAGCAATTTAAATATTCCCCTTGAAAATCAACAGGTGAATTTTGATTGGCTATTATAGGCCCTACCCACTTCCCTGAATATTAATCTCAGTCGCCCAGTGACCATCTGGGCAAAGTTTGAGAACCCTGCCATTAACAGTGTAAGAATGGCTGCAGTTTATATTTTTCCAGTGAAATTTGGTTTTGGTTCCGCCCACTTTTTGTAACCTGGACACACAGTCACTCAATGACCAATTTTGTGAGCTTTGGTGTCCTTGGCATCGATAATGTGTACTTTACCATGAAATGAAACAAATCTGATTCACTGTTTGTGGCTCTGTCCCCTTTTCTGAATTTGAACCCCAGTGACCCAATGACCAACTGTACCAGGTTTGAGGCTTGCGCCATTAACAGTGCAAGAATGGCAGCAATTTTAATATTCTCTTTGAAAAGCGATATGTGAGTTTGATTGGCATTTTTAGGCTCCACCCACTTTTCTGAATATTAATCCCAGTCACCCAGTGACCAACTGTGTGAAATTTGAGAATCCTGCCATTAACAGTGTAAGAAAAGCTGCAGTTTATATTTTCCAATGTAAAAAGTTAGTTGTTTTTGGCTCCGCCCACTATTTCTAACCTTAACATACAGTCACTCAATGACCAAGTTTATGAGCTTTGGGGTCCTTGGCATAAATAAGTTGCATTTTACCATTGAAATTAAACAAATCTGATTGGCTGTATTTGGCCCGCACCCTTCAGAATTTAAACTCCAGTCTCCCAGTGACTGACTGTACCAGATTTGAGGCCTCTGCCATTAAGAGTGTATGAATGGCAGAAATGTAAATATTCCCCTTGAAAATAAAAAGGTGAATTTTGATTGGCTGCTGTAGGCTCCACCTACTTTCCTGAATATTAGTCCCAGTCACCCAGTGGTCAACTGTGTCACATTTGAGAACCCTGCCAATAAGAGAACGGCTGAAATCAATCTAACAAATCTGATTGGCTGTTTGTGGCTCCACCCCTTTAGTGAATTTAGACCCCCAGTCACCCAATGACTGACTGTATCAGGATTGAGGCCTCTGCCATTAAGAGTGTATGAATGGCAGAAATGTAAATATTCCCCTTGAAAATAAAAAGGTGAATTTTGATTGGCTGCTGTAGGCTCCACCTACTTTCCTGAATATTAGTCCCAGTCACCCAGTGGTCAACAGTGTCACATTTGAGAACCCTGCCAATAAGAGAACGGCTGAAATCAATCTAACAAATCTGATTGGCTGTTTGTGGCTCCACCCCTTTAGTGAATTTAGACCCCAGTCACCCAATGACTGACTGTATCAGGTTTGAGACCTCTGCCATTAACAGTGTAAGAATGGTAGCAATGTAAATATTCCCCTTGAAAATCAATAGGTCAATTTTGATTGGCTGTTGTAGGCTCCACCCACATTTCTGAATATTCATCCCAGTCACCTAGTGGCTAATTGTGTAAAGTTTGGGAACCCTGCCATGTTAAAAATGTAGTTGTTGGCACCGCCCACTTTTTCTAACCTTGACATACAGTCACTCAGTTATCAAGTATATGAGCTTTGGGGTCCTTGGTATCAATACTTTGTATATTCCCATTGAAAAATAAACAAATATGGTTATTTGTGGCTCCGCCCCCTTTCTGAATTTGAACCCTAATCACCCAATGACTGACTGTATCAGGTTTGAGGCATTTGCTATTAACAGTATAAGAATGGTAGCAGCTTAAATATTCCCTTTGAAAATCAAAAGGTGAATTTTTATTGGCTGTTGTAGGCTCCACCCACCATCCAAAATCTTAAACTCATTCACCCAGTGACCAACTGTGCAAAGTTTGAGAACCCTGCCATTAACAGTGTAAGGATGGCTGCAGTTTATATTTTCCAGTGAAATTTGTTTTTAGCTCCGCCCACTTGACACACAGTCACCCAGTGACCAAGTTTGTGAGCTTTCAGGTTCCTGGCATCAAAAATGTGTGAATGGAAGCAGTTTATCCACCAATGAAATCTGATTGGCTGTAGGTGGCCCCGCCCCTTTAGTGAATTTGGACCCCAGTCACCCAATGACCGACTGTAGGAAGTTTGAAGCCTCTGCCATTAACAGTGTAAGAATGGCAGCAGTTTAAATATTCCCCTTGAAAATCAATAGGTGAATTTTGATTGGCTGTTGTAGGCTCCACCCACTTTCTTGAATCTTAATCGCATTCACCCAGTGACCAACTGTGGCAAGTTTAAGAACCCTGCGATTAATAGTCTAAGAATGGCTGCAATTTACATTTTCCCATTTAAAATGAATGGCTGAAATTTGATTGGCTGTGTTAAGCTCCTCCCACTTTTCCTGGATTTGTAACCTCAATCACCAAGTGCCCAACTGTGCCAAGTGCGGGGACTCTGGCTTGATTACTGTGAGAATGGCAGCCTTTTACATTTTTTCCATTGACTTGAATGGGTGAAATCTGATTTGCTATTTGTAGCTCCGCCCACGTGTGCAGGGGGGGGGGGCGCGAGACCCCCAGAACATATCATCCCAGGTAGTAAGGGATCTGTATACCAAGTTTCGTTCAAATCGGTCAAGCCGTTTTCGAGTGATCGCGGCACATACGCACACACACACACACATACATACGATTTTATATATATGTTACGGCCAGAACCCGAAGTTTGGCCAGAACTAGAAGTGGCCGGCCACTTCGGGTTCTGGCCGGCCAATGCGCGAACTGGCCGCTGCGCTGCGGCCAATGTGAGAAATGAAACAATTCCTGTAAGGTTAATGTGATGTTGTGGCCGCAGCGCAGCGGGCAAATGTATCACATCTTTACTTTATTCAATGGCATTAAGCCGCCCGGCTTTTTCCTCTGCCTCTCTCTCCTCCCCCCGCCTCTCTCTCTCCTTCTCTTTATGGGCACAGCCGGGCGGGGACACGCGTGTCCAGGAGAGTCGTTCCTCGCGGCAGGAGAGCAGAGCGGGGAGGCTGCAGACATCGCTTCTGCCAGCACCCGCTCTGCAAGAACGGCAGGATTCCCCTGCCGCGACGAACGACTCCGGAGGGACACGCGTGTCCCCGCCCGGCTGTGCCCATAAAGAGAAGGAGAGAGAGAGGCGGGGGGAGGAGAGAGAGGCAGAGGAAAAAGCCGGGCGGCTTAATGTCATTGAATAAAGTAAAGATGTGATACATTTGCCCGCTGCGCTGCGGCCACAACATCACATTAACCTTACAGGAATTGTTTCATTTCTCACATTGGCCGCAGCGCAGCGGCCAGTTCGCGCATTGGCCGGCCAGAACCCGAAGTGGCCGGCCACTTCTAGTTCTGGCCAAACTTCGGGTTCTGGCCGTAACATATATATATACTGTGTACTGTATTATTATTATCATTATTATTTAGTATTTATATAGCGCCGACATCTTACGCAGCGCTGTACAGTATATATATTGTCTTGTATCTATATCTATCTATATATATAATAGACTAAGTGCCTCAACCTTCAAACAAGAAGAAGAAGTACTTTGCATGAGAAAATGTATGCGTGCTCAAACACCAAGTTTAAGGCCTTTTTTCCACGGACTGTTGAGCTGTGTGCTCAGCAAGCAGTTACCAGGCAGCAGCGAGCAGTTACCAGGCAGCAGCGAGCAGTTACCAGGCAGCCGCGAGCAGTTACCAGGCAGCCGCGAGCAGTTACCAGGCAGCAGCAAGCAGTTACCAGGCAGCAGTGAGCAGTTGTGAGAGTTTGAGAGGCATTTCACTGCCTATCAACAGTCCATGGAAAAGAGGCCTTACCCTAGCAAGTCTGGCTTTGCAAATATGGCCTAATTGGCTATTCATGAAGCAATGCTTATGCAAATGCATGCACAAACCAATACCGCAAAGCAGTCACCCTGCTACATGCTACATTAGCACTATCCAGGAGCGCCACGGGGAGGATTCCCAATGCCCCCTTTTTATACAACCGGGGGGACCGCTCTCTCACTGCCTGGAAACCACAGCGGCACCCCGGAGGGGGAGGCTGGGTGGTGCAGACAACCCCCGCCCCAAGTGTGGCCAGCGCCGGGGAGACCCGTCCGCACCCACCTCCCAATATTAAAAACAGGCACTTACCTTAACGTCCATTGCGTTCTGCTACATGCGCATTAACTTGGGGGCACCACATGAGAAAGGAGAGAAGCATGGGTCACCCCGAGCTTTAGAGCTGAGAGCTGGCTCACATACAACACTCCAGAGAGGGGGGAGGACAGGCACAGACAACTCACTCCAGGGTTCACACCACCGGAGCAAGCCATCCACCTCCTGCCTCCAAAGGATACAAACTGCACAAAATGCTTTCCATAAGAAAATTAATGCGCATGTAGTAGAACCCAATGGAAGTTAAGGTAAGTGGCTGTTTTTAATATTAGGAGGTGAGTGCGGACGGCCCTCCCCAGTACTGGCCACGCTTGGGGGGTCATCTGCGCCACCCAGCCTCCCCCTCCGGGATGCCGCTGTGGTTCCCAGGCAGCGAGAGAGCACTTTGCGGTATTGGTTTTTTGACCCTGCATAGTTTGGCATGCGAAAGCGCAAAGAGCATTGTCTCATGAATAGCCAATTAGGCCAGATTTGGAAAGCCAGACTTGCTAGGGTTAAACTTGGTGTTTGAGCACGCATAATTTTTCTCATGGAAAGCATTTTTTGCAGTTGTATCCTTTTGGAGGCAGGTGGTGGATGGCTTGCTCTGGTGGTGTGAGCCCTGAAGTGAGTTGCCTGCGCCTGTCCTTCCCCCCTCCCCCCCCCGGAGTGTTGTATGTGAGCCAGCCCAGAGCTCTAAAGCTCGGGGTGACCCATGCTTCACTCCTTTCTCATGTGGTGCCCCCAAGTTAATGTGCATGTTGCTTGCAGAACGCAATGGACGTTAAGGTAAGTGCCTGTTTTTAATATTGGGAGGTGGGTGTGGATGGCTCTCCCCTGCGCTGACCACATTTGGGGGGGGGGGGGGCGGCTGCGCCACCCAGCCTCCCCCTCCGGGGTGCCGCTGTGGTTCCCAGGCAGTGAGAGAGTCTGGGACCGCGGTCCCCCCCGGTTGTATGGGGGCATTGGGAAGCCTCCCCGTGGCGCTCCTGGATAGTGCTAATGTAGCATGAACTAATTCCAGCAGGGCGACCGCTTTGCGGTATTGTTTTTTGGACCCTGCATAGTTTGGCATGCGAAAGCAAATGCATATATATATATTGCCTCATGAATAGCCAATTGGGTCGGATTTGCAAAGCCAGACTTGCTGGGGTTAAACTTGGTGTTTGAGCACGCATACATTTTCTCATGGAAAGCCTACTTCTTCTTGCTTCAAGGTTGAGGCACGTACTCTATTAGATAGATAGATGCGGCGTATGCTATGACGCGGGTTGGCTAGTATATACATATTATAGGTGTAATTGCACTTTGCGTGCCCTCGTATGGTGAATCCCTTTTATATAGTGTTATGCGTGTGATTGCCCTTTATTTGCACCATACTCTAAAATTTTGCATGCATAGCTTTGCACATTATTTGCAATACACTCTTTTGCACAGTATTTCATGTTTCAGTGTCTGTATTTCTGCAAACTGTGGTCAATCTCTGTTCAGGCTTGTAACACACATTCTGGCCATTTCACAGACCACTGAAGCAATACTGTGAACTGCGAACCTCTTAGAATGAAACCTCAGGATCTTGATTCTTTTGCACAGTTAGCTCAAGAAAGGAGGTATTATTGTTGCAACCAAGGGCCGGGCCGAGCAATAGCTGGAAGCCAAATTATTTCATTCCCCACCACCCATGGCGACCTGGAGGTGGAATAGTATTTAATTCAGCCGGGAACTTGTGCAGCAACAGGATCAGCCATATACCGGCTGTATCCTGCGCCTAAGGCAGAGGAGAGAGAGGCTCCAGCCTCAGGGCGCAGTGTAGGAGGGGGCGCACAACTCACTCAGCTATCATTCCCCTATTGTGCTTAACACAGAGAGAAATAATAAAAGGGGATACATGGCAGTGACTGCAAGCCAGATAATTAGAGAATAAGGTATTGGGGGCCCTGTGGCACCTCTTAGTCTAATAGCAATCAGTGTGACGGCTGGAGTGGGAGGGATGGAGGGGCGCACTTTGGTGTCTCAGCCTTGGGTGCTGGAGGACCTTAGCCCGGCTCTGCTCGCAATCATTTTGCCGATTATTCTAGGGTAGAATTGCTGCAGCTTATTAGCCAGATTTATGACTATGTGAATGAAGGAATTTTTGATTCACATGAAGTTAA
Source organism: Hyperolius riggenbachi (assembly GCF_040937935.1). Lineage (NCBI taxonomy): Eukaryota > Metazoa > Chordata > Amphibia > Anura > Hyperoliidae > Hyperolius > Hyperolius riggenbachi. The sequence continues at coordinate 21,274,571 of NC_090650.1, forward strand.
GAATCTGGAGATCTGGAACGATCTTGCTTTCCCTGTTCCAGGAGATCGTTATCTGCCTCCATTTACCAACCAAAAGGTAGACGCTCTAATTAATTTGTTTGAGGAGTGTTTTCTTGAATATTACACAAATAAAGATAAACAGACTGTGCAAACTCTGCATACGTTTTCTGCAAGCCTTAATCGATCAGGCCGGTTTTACCTTTAAGTGGAGTGTTACGGTGCGAGGCTCCACCCCCTCATATGGGAACGTCAAAAAGTAGATTTGTGCGACCCTGCAGCAGAGTGCACTGACAGGGTCATTTGCATAGAACCCCCCTACGCACAACATGCTTCCCCCCCTCGCTCAGTGATGTACTTGCGTACGTATAGTAACGTCGCCGGTGAGTTGGGCGCAGGGTATGCCCAATGATAGCTCACCATGCTGCCACTCAAATCCCCGGCAGTGTTAAATACTATTGCCCCTCCGAGTTGTAGCAATTCCTGTATATTCACCGTTACCAGGGGAACCGCTCTTCTCCCTTCACTGCAGTGCTGCGCGTCGCCATTGATCTGAGGTCTGTCTATGTCTAGTAGTAGCAAGGGGGACCGGGACTGTCCTGGAGGAGTCAGCAACCGCTCAGAAGGTCAATGAACGGTGACCGGGGGGGGGGGGGGACGGGCACCAACCGGGGGCACTAACCTGGCTAACCTATACTGACTACCTGTACTGAGGGCAACTATGCTGGCTAACCTGTACTGTGGGCAACTATACTGGCTACCTATACTGGGGCAACTATATTGGCTACCTATACTGGAGGCAACTATACTGGGTATCTATACTTGGGGCAACTATACTGGCTACCTATACCAGCGGCACCTATCTAGCTAACCTATACTGTGGGCAACTATACTGGCTACCTATTCTGGGGGCAACTATACTGGCTACCTACACTGAGGGCACCTTTATTTGGCCACCTATTCTGGGGGCACCTTTACTTGGCTACCTATACTGGGGGTACTTATACCAGGCTACCTATACTGGGGGCACCTATATCTGGCTTCCTATATAGGGGGCACCTATACCTGGCTACCTACCTACCAAATCGGGGGGGTGGGGGGGGAGGGCACTAGTTTGCCTCAAGCAGCAAAAAATCTAGAACTGGCCCTGCTTAGATGTTTTCCTTCCAATGAAAGACATCCACGGTTATAATTATCTGAATGCCATCTGGAGGCGGGAATAAGCAGCACCACGGGAAATGATCATATCATCGCAAAAATATTTTTCACGCTGTTGCGATTACACCTTCCAGTCTCGATCTCGTTACAAGTGTTCCTATGCAAGGCCCATTACTGGGGGAGGCCCTCCTCCAATCAGATCTAATCTCCTGCCTGCTACTTTCTATCCTGTCTTTTCCCTCGGTCAGTCAAGAGTCGCTAATGCTAATCCCCTAAACCAATTCCCGGGATTAGAATGTTCATGTATCACTAAAACTAAAGTGGATTTTCTCCCATTGAGACTCTCAGACAACTTTAATCCCTCCCAGAGCTCTCAGGTCCACTATAGGGATAGACAGAGGAGGGGATTGCCCCTGTTCCCCTGTGATCACTCAGCTATGGACAAGGCTTGTCAATAGTTCCACGATCTGGAGATCCATTGTGTAATAGGATATATTATTATTATTGATTTATATAGCATCACCATCTTCCGTGGCGCTGTACAATAGCATACAGGGTATAACAATACAAAGTGTACAATACAACAGTTGATACAAGACAAGAGGGTGCAACAGCTAAAGTAGTGAACAAATTAACTACATATTTTACAAGGGGTTGGAGATATGTACACCCATTTGTGAGACATAAGGGGAAGAGAGCCCTGGCCAAAAGGCCTTACAGTCTAATCATTTAAGGAATAGGACAGTAGGTAATGAAAGCTGTGTGTGGAGTGGTAGAAATGGTGGTTAGTGGTGTCCTAGGTTGAGTTTTGTTTTTGTCCTAGGTTGAGTTGAGTTTTCAGATTGCGCCTAAACATTGTAAGTGTGGATGAGTGGCGCATGTGTTGAGGGAGAGTGTTCCAGAGGAGGGGAGAGGATCGAGAGAAGTCTTGTAAGTGGGAGTGGGAAGAGGCGATAAGGGAAGAAGACAGAAGGATATCGTTAGCAGAGTGGAGATTGCATGTAGGATGATATCTGGAAAGAAGTTGATTAAACGATAGGAGGGAGCTATGTTGTGGAGATATATCTTGAATATTATGCCCAGGACACAATATTTATTGTAGTTTTGGAAAGTGTGAAAAAGGGTTAGAATCTCTTTCAAGTTTCTATTTCTCTCTTATGATCCCACGTATGATCATTTCAAGAACTTCCTGTCTAGACAGGAAGTAGCAAACTGTCTCTGAGAGAGATGAAGATAGCAGCCATCAACACTTTTTTTTTCTGTAGATTTAACAACAGTTAGATTATTGGGAAGCTCTTTTTATGTTCTGTCCCTCTTATTTTTCCCAGAACTGAAAAGTTCAATATGAAAGCCACAGAGCATGCAGAATAAGGGTGGGGCCGAGGAAGAGGCTCAGGAGACACCAGCCTCTGGGCACAGAGCCCTGAGGGCAGGTGTCCACCCCTCCCCCAGCCGAATACAGAGCATGCTCGTAACTGTGACTCATCTGTCAGTGCTGCCGGGCTCCCTGTTCACCCCATTTTCTTGAAGCATCTCATCTCTATGATGCCCTCTAGTGGTGTCTTTCATTACTGGTGCTGCTGGAAGGGGTGATAGAGATCAGATGATGTGACAGAGAGGGCTGGAGAGGGATCCTGGTGGTGCTGACAGGTGAGTCACGGCTACAAGCATGCTCTGCTCTGCCTATGGGGGAGGCTCTTTACTACTGAGGGCACATCTGGCTATCTATACTGGGGAAGAGGGCTGCCTAATATTGGGGGCACATCTTGCTATCTATGCTTAGTTGGGGGGGAGGTTACCTAATACTGGGGCATATCTGGCTAGCTATACCGGGGAAGGGGGCTACCTAATATTGGGGGCACATCTGGCTATCTATGCTGGGTTGGGGGAGGGGGGTTACCTAATACTGGGGCATATCTGGCTAGCTATAATGGGGAAGGGGGCTACCTAATATTGGGGGCATATCTTGGCTATCTATTCTATACTGGGTTGGGGAGGGGGACCTACCTAATACTGGGGGCACATCTAACAGCTATACTGGGGACGGAGGCTATTGGGGGAACATCTGGCTATACTGGGCAGGGAGCTACTTAATACTGGGGGTACATCTGGCTACCTATACTAGGCGGGGGGCTACTTAATAATGGGGGCACATCTGGCTACCTAGACTAGGGCAGGCACTGGAGTGCCCGGAAGAAACTCACACAGAGTTGGGGAGAACATACAACCTGTGTGCAGATAGTGCCCTGGCTGGGATTTGAACTTCGGGCGAGTGTGCTAACCATTATGGCACCGTGAAAATATCACACAACTGAGGAGAAAAAGTGAATTAATGAAAGCACCTGGGGTCCATTTCAGTAAACTTTCCCCAAGTTCTCTCCTAGATGATATTTTAAAATCTTGCCAAACCAGCCAATATTTTTTTTTTTTACTTGAATTTTTATTAAACTATTTTGTATTTATAACAATGTACGTATTTTAAAGGCATACTCTAAATAATTTTGACACTACCTTTCACCTACTTTTTGCTACTTTCTTCATCTAAAAAAGTGCCGAATATGGCAACAGTCACATTTGGATTCCGTAGATCATAGAAATCTGACAGGTTTTTGGACTAGCCCATCTCCTCATGCGGGATTCTCAGGATTTTCTTTATTTTTAAAAGCACTTAGGCCTGGTGCACACCAAAAACCGCTAGCAGATCTGCAAAATGCTAGCAGATTTTGAAACGCTTTTTCTTATTTTTCTGCAGCGTTTCAGCTAGCGTTTTGCGGTTTTGTGTAGCGGTTTTGGTGTAGTAGATTTCATGTATTGTTACAGTAAAGCTGTTACTGAACAGCTACTGTAACAAAAAACGCCTGGCAAACCGCTCTGAAGTGCCGTTTTTCAGAGCGGTTTGCGTTTTTCCTATACTTAACATTGAGGCAGAAACGCATCCGCAATCCAAAATCTGCAGCAGCCCGGGAGTATGCGTTTCTGCAAAACGCCTCCCACTCTGGTGTGCACCAGCCCATTGAAATACATTACCCTAGCGGATCCGCACCCGCAAGCAGAACGCAAACCGCAGCGGAAACGCTCCGGTGTGCACTAGGCCTTAGTGAATGGCAGTTGCTCAGTCCAACTGACTGAATAGTGTGCAAATAGTGCGTGTAGTGTGCAAATAGTGTGAATAGTGGCCTGCATCTTTGTATAGATCCTTTACAGGAAGTGCTTTTGTAAAGAATAAATGAAATACTGAAAATCCCCCATGAAGAGATGGACTAGTCCAAAACCTGTCGGTAATGTCAGATTTCTACTACCTACTGTAAGTGACAGCAACATAGGAAAGTAATTTATGGCTCATTTTACTCTGGAAGAAACATTCATCTTATTTTTATGTGTAAGCATGTATTTTAAAGTTTCCAATTCCTTGCGATACTGGCCCTTTAAGCCAAGAGCAAGCAAGAAAATTATTAATTTTGACAGTACTTTTTCATCTACTTTTTAGTACTTTTCAATTGCAGAGTGTTGAAAACTTATTTTAAACAGAAGATAAAAAATGATCTACAGAGTAAAAATGCAGGAGAAAAAATGTAATAGTCTAAGGCCCTCGTGTCTTATGGCCCATACTCATGGGCTACAATTGTCGCCGCAACATGCGGCGCGCGCGCGTGCGTTGCGGCGACAGGTCGCCCGTGAGTATGTGGCGTTGCACGGGCGCGCACCCCGAACTGTCGCCCGCCGCTGATGTCGCCAGGCGATTGGCGCGGTCAATCGCCTGTCGACAGTCGCCACCGCATCTCCGCCGCAACTGTCACTAGTCCGCGTGAGTACGCGGACTAGCGACAGCAACATAATAGCAAATAGACGGCGCTTCCGGCGGGGGGAGGGACAACAGCGACAGCTTCCGTCGCATTAGTTGCCAGGTCCCTCCGCTGTGTGTATGCGGAGGGGCCTGGCGAGGAGCTGTCGCCGGCCTGTCGCCCACACGCTCACGTGTGCTGGCGACAGGCCACTTTTGTGGCCCATACTCACGGGCTGCAAAAGTGGCCTGTCGCCAGCACACGTGAGCGTGTGGGCGACAGGCCGGCAACAGCTCCTCGCCAGGTCCCTCCGCGTACACACGCGGAAGAGGGACCAGCGGCGCGACGGAAGCTGTCGCCGACGTTCCTCCTCCCCCCGCCGGAAGCTCCGTATACTTCAATGGAGGTTGCTGTCGCTAGTCCGCGTACTCACGCGGACTAGCGACAGTTGCGGCGGAGTTGCGCCATCGACTGTCGCCAGGCGATTGACCGTGCCAATCGCCTGGCGACATCAGCGACGGGCGACAGTTCGGGGTGCGCGCCCGTGCGACGGCGCATACTCACGGGCGACCTGTCGCCGCAACACGCGCGCACCGCGTGTTGCAGCGACAATTGCAGCCTGTGAGTATGGGCCATTATAGGTAAAGCGTAATTTCATCATATGAGGATTTTTTCCCTCCATTTTTTACTGCACCATGAAGGGGAGAGATAAATGATATTTATACTTACACCATTTGCGGCCACAGACTGCTATTTATGGCCCACTGTTAGAACCAAGACTCTAATAGATTTGGACGCGTATGAAGGGATATTGTCCAGCCCCTCACAATAGCGGAGTGTTGATCACATTCTCTTTTGTAAGAGCAGCATTGTCCCTTGTCCAGCAACTGGTCTGCAGCCTCACGAGACAAAGGAAAACAGGCTGGGATTAAGGCAATACAAACAAGAGATGACCAACAGAGGAGGTGCTTGCTTGCCCCAATCTTGGGAACAATAGGCCGGCCTTTATTAGGTTTTCGGGATACCCAGAGACTCCACATTGTCAAATATTCTCTTCTTAATTTTGTGCCCCACTGCTAAAGCTGCCCAGAATCATGCCTGAGATCTGGAGGGGAGCTAATCATCGGCTTTGCAATCCACGGGGGGACGTGGTTTTGCTCTGAGCCCAGGGAAGGCAGCCAGGCTCCGCTCTTGGCGGGGGCCCGCCGCTCACAATGGAAGAGATGGAATCAGGCAGACTTAAGACCTTTTATGAGCTCTGGGATGAGAAAAACTCAGTACGTTTCTTAAATTAAAATTGGTGGGTGACACTCTCGGCCAAAATGTAATGAAGTCTGAAGGAACAAATGGCATTTATTTGGCGTGCACTGCTGGTGAAAAAAAAAAATTGTAGAATCCAGTCAAGCATTATCTAGGATAAGAAGAAAAGGACTGAATAAAGACAAATTTTAAGGAAAGAAAATAGTTTTGAACAGTGTGAATGGGGGTTAAAGTAAACCAGCGGCAAACCTAAACCAGAAAATCCCCAGATACTTACTTAGGTAGAGCGTCCGTGTCCTCCTCGCCCTTACCGCCACTCCCTGGGTCCCTCTAGAGCAGGGGTCTCAAACTCAATTTACCTGGGGGCCGCAGAAGGCAAAGTCAGGATGAAGCTGGGCCGCATAAGGAATTTCACAATTGCGGCGCATCGCCGCCTCTGCCCGCCCCTCTCTCTTCCTTCACAGAAAGGGGCGGGGAGAGGCGGCGATCCGTGCGGCGATTGACGTCAGGAGGGGCAGAGCTGAAGCTGAAAGCTCTGCCCCTTCCAGGAAATGCCTGCGGATTGCCCCCCGGGCGATTTGGATCGTTTAGCGGCGGGGATGCGGCGGATTACTTGGGAGCACTGAAGCGAACTATAAGGAAGCTTTTGCCGGCGAGGGCCACAAAATATTGTATCGAGGGCCTCAAATGGCCCGCGGGCCGCCAGTTTGAGATCCCTGCTCTAGAAGTTTGTAGCTGTGCTCCTCTACCACTTTTTAGTCTTGTTGTCACTCAATACAATCATTTGGATGTCACCTGTTGGAGAGCGTGGATACTACTTTCAAGCTCACGTTGTGTTTCTCTTCTTGCACGAGTCCAGCCGTACTGTGCCCAAGGCCAGATTTACACTTTTTGTCTCCTTAGGCCAAGTATGTTGTGGCTTGCCTTTTACATGCAGCAGCACCCCTCACATTCCATGTACTTTAGCTACTCCCATTTCATGTGCAGCCCCCTCTTCCATGTGCATCATCCATGTAAGGCAGCCCCTCCCATTCCATATGCAGCCCCCTCTTCCATGTCTAACATCCATGTACAGTAGCCCCTCCCATTCCATGTGCTGCTCCCCTGGGGACCAGTTTCCCTTTTTCATGATTTGAAAGTCCCCCATTCATATGTATCAACTCCTCTTTTATGTTCAGGTGCCGCTCCGGCTGCAGCCGCACAAGGCCCGGGCCTACGTGGCCATTCCAGAAATCTGGCCTTAACTGTTACAATACAATACAATAATACAATAACATTTGTATAGCGCTTTTCTCCCATAGGACTCAAAGCGCTTAGGGCCCGTTCACACTTGTAATCGCAGAACGCCGGCGTTTACCGCCGGCGTTTTGCGGGAGTGATTTTCCCGCGATAAACGCGGAAAAATCACTGGACACTGCGGCGGTTTTGGAGCGATCGCGATTAGCGTGCTATGCACGCTAATCACGATCGCAAATCGCGAAACGCTCGTCGCCGGCAAACCGCTGCATGCAGCGCGGTTGCGGTTATCGCTAACCGCAACCGCGGCAGTGAGAACACTGCCACTCGCTACATTGTGTAGCGGTTCTTGCAGAACTGCTAGCGGTTTGCCGTGAGCGGGAATCGTGCGATTCCCGCTCAGGTGTGAATGGGCCCTCAGGCTCTCTCAGATTCAGTAATTGGTAGTAGGATGAAGTATTCACCCAACAAAAGTTATATTTCTGCAAATGCCAAACTGAACAGGTTGGTTTTCAGTCTGGATTTAAACACGTCCAGGGATGGAGCTGTCCTGATCTGTTGAGGTAAGGAGTTCCAAAACGTAGGGGCAGCATGACAAAAGGCTCTGGGACCAAAAGTTTCCAAATGGACTCTGGGTATAACTAGATTATTAGAACCTGAAGATCTGGGACGCCTCTGCAGGATCCAGAAGCTTCCCTCTTTCTAGGGGAGTATATATATATATATATATATATATATTTTTTTTTATTTTTTTTTTGCCTTTGGTTCACTGACTCCTCCATTGGGCAGACTTTCTGTACTTCAGGTCCTGATAGGAAGAGATTAAATCCCTCCAACAGGTGAACCCTCCAACAGGTGAGGAGACAGCAACAAAGACAAAATTTCTATTGTGAACTATAAAACAGAATACCCAAGCAGCTCAGGGTGACCCAAAAACTACTAGGAATGTATTGGGGACTAAAAGAGAGACTGACCTCGGCCTCTTTTAGTCCCCTATACTTTTCTAGTAGTCTTGGGTCTCCCCGAGCTTTCAGTGTACTGTAAAGAGTATTTCATATTCCTGTAAAGTTTTATTTCAATCGCTAGTTTTCCAACCCCCGGACCACCAGTTCATACTAAAGCCATGTAGATCCAACTGATGGAAAACTCCCTTCAATGGAGATACACACAGTGGTGAAAGCTAAAAAAATGGTCTGTGCCTGGTCCCAAACTAAATACCACATATACTCGCATAAGCCGAGGCCACTTATTCCTCAGAGACTATCTTCTTTGCTACTAATGTTTTAATAATTATCAGTACTACACAAACAAATCATTACATCATAAGTTTTTTTTGTCACTTTAAAGGGGGATCCCTTTACCCCTGCCCCCCAACTCCCATTTATATTCTCGCTTATTATTTGAAGGGTTAATTTTCTCCGTGTTGCACTAATTTCAGACAAGCGTTACAGACAAGCAAAAGAAAAGAAAGAGATTCTTGTGCGCGGCGAGGCGGTTTACTCGCTCTCTCTTTTTTTTTTTTTTTTATTACTAGGTACATCAATTAACACAGCACAATTTAGCAGAACAGACTTGAGAAATGAGGTCTCAGCACCCGGGCGCAGTCAGGTGGTGCTCGCACAAGGGGACGCTGTGTGCCCGCGCGGCTCTCGCTGCCAGCTGAGGACGGCCATGTAGCACGCTGTGAATCTGGTGACCTTTGTGGTACAAGTTTAATCTCCGCCGCTCAGACACAGGCCAAGATTGTTACAGCGAATCGTCTGTCTGCAACTGCTACTCTGACGGGTGTTGCTGGGAAATGTGGAGTGGGGACAACAACAGTCCCTCTTTATTGCTGATATAGTTCACCGCTGGCCCAGGAATAATAATCTGCAGAAACAACCATCCTTCAATCAAAGTAAAAACTCCATATTTGTGTGGAAAAAAAAAAATCTATAGGTACAGACCTCTAGTCTTAAAAAATCTTTATAGCATTTGAAAAAGCCCCATTCACACTAGAGCGTTTTGCAGGCGATTTCAGCAAAACGCTCAAGCGCCAGCGCTTTTTAAAGCGCTAGTGCAATAATACCCTATGGGCCTGTTCTCACTTGAGCGACTTGCGTTAATCGCCGGCGATTAACGTAAATCGCTCAAAAAATATTTGTATCCTGCACCATTTTCAGGCGATTTCCCAGCGATCTCGTTTAGTGCTATAGAAGCACTAATCGTGATCGCCGGGAAATTGCCCCAAGTGTGAATGGCGTTAATCGCCAAAAAACGCCAGACCAGAACGCTAGCAAAAGCGCTAGCGTTTTCCGCCTGCGCTGGAGCCAAAAGGTAAATATTTACATCGCCGCCACTCCGGGAGGATTTTCTCTGCCGCCGTGGGCCGAGGAGGACGGGGGAAGCCTCAATAGGATCCGGAGACTTCCCCCACCCGAGGTGAGTAACCCCCAGGGGAGGTTTTTTCATTACAGATTTTCTTTAAAGCGAATTGTCTGACAAATTAGTAATTAATTTCACATGTAACAGTACTTATGGGCCGTAATTTCATGATTTTGCGTCATTTCGCTAAAATGCAAAATGTGATCCTTTGGGAACAAGTCAAATTTTTTTTTATTCAAAAAGACCTTGTAGTATTTAAGAAAATCAATAAAAAAAAAAGAGAAAACAAAAAATGTTTTTTACACCCGGTGCCCTGTATAAAATAAGTATGCAGAACTCGGACCTTCAATATATATTAAAGTGAGATGCAACAAAATAAGATTTTACTGAATTTTTTCACTTATTCCCACTATTCCCCCTACCTATTCTGGTTTGCAATTCACACAAAAAAATGTTTATGACTGCCGCAGTCGAAATTATGCATAACATGCAAAATCTACAAATTGATTACATGAAATCAATTCCATTTCAATATCGATAGTAGCAAAAAAGTTTCTGTACCGTGTTAGTCAACCAAATTATATAGGTAAAAAAAAATGTTTTGTAAAAAATAACACCTTTTAATGGCTAAATGATAGAGTTAAATAATGCAAGCTTTCTGGGATCTAGTCCCCTTCTTCAGGCATATTTCTAAATCATTTTACCTGCATCAATGTTTTACTTCAGCTAACATCTGGAAATTTGCCTGAAGGGAACTAGATCCTAGAAAACTTGCATCATTTAACTCTAGTTAGCCATTAAAAGGTATTTTTTACAAAAGGTTGTTTTTTTCTACCTATATACATTTCAATATCGTAATTGCTTGTAATCGTAATTTGCAAAATTATACGTGAAATTTAGCATAAGCAAATGTAACACATTACGATCAGCACTACACCTGGGTTAATCCAGTGATTGGCAGCAGGCATTGAAACTCTCTTCAGTGGTGTTCTAAGGGGGTAGTGCAGGGAGAGGCCCGTCCAGCCCCCGTACAGCTGCAGTGTCCTGGCCGCTGAGTATAGCACGCAGATGGAAGACATGCCGCTATCTCACCTGCTCCCTGGAGTCCAGCGATGTCAGACTTCCTGTCACTGCTCAGCTCTCCCCCTAGTGCTGGCATCACTTCCTGCCCTCGCGTAATCATGATGCAGGAACAGGCAGTAGGGGAGAGCTGAGAGGTGACAGGAAGTCTGACATCGCTGGTCTCTGGCGGTGGAGCAGGTAAGATACGCACGTCTTTCTGCTGCGCTGTATTCTGCATGGCTAACCTATTCTGGGGGCAACTATTTTAGGCTACCTATACTGGGGGCACCTATACTAGGCTCCCTATACTGGGGGCAACTATTTTAGGCTACCTATACTGGGGGCACCTATACTAGGATCCCTATACTGGGGGCAACTATTTTAGGCTACCTATACTGGGGGCACCTATACTAGGCTCCCTATACAGGGGGTGCCTATACCTGGCTAATTTATACTGTTGGCAACTATTCCAGTCTACCTATACTAAGGGCACCTACACCCAACTAACCTATACTGGGGGCAACTATTCCAGGCTAATTATACTGGGGCAACTATACTAGGCTAGCTATACTGGGGCACCTACACCTAACAAACCTATACTGGGGGCAACTATACTAGGCTACCTATACTAGGGGCACCTACACCTAACTAACCTATACTGGGGGCAACTATACCAGGCTACCTATACTGAGGGCAACTATACCTGGAATTACCCGCCATAGCGCACTTACCACGTCACACTCACTCTTTTCCATTTTTGGGGGGTGTCATTTAATACCCAGCACCGGGTGTCAGATGCCCTAGGTACATCGGTGGGGGGGGAGGGGGTCATTTAATACCCAGCACCGGGTGTCAGATGCCCTAGGTACATCGGTGGGGGGGGAGGGGGTCATTTAATACCCAGCACCGGGTGTCAGATGCCCTAGGTACATCGGTGGGGGGGAGGGGGTCATTTAATACCCAGCACCGGGTGTCAGATGCCCTAGGTACATCGGTGGGGGGGGGGGGTCATTTAATACCCAGCACCGGGTGTCAGATGCCCTAGGTACACCACTAACTCCCTTATAACAGTTTATGTTAGAAACACTATGGAATCGCTCTGTTTTTTTATAGCAGAGAATAGAGTAAGCAAGCTGAGATGATGTTTGCCGCTAAAGCTTGCCATGTATACAGCTGGGCTGTAGGGATCTCTTTCTTCTCAATGTAAGTGGATTCGCTTATTTAACCCATTTGGGACTAACATGTTCTTGCCTCTGAGGCTCTATTCACACCTGCGCTTTTGCAGGAGCGATTTTTCCGCGATTTCACGCGGAACAATCACTGAACAGTGCAGCGATTTTGGCGCGATCACGTTTTGCTCTTCTATAGCACTGAAACGCGATCGCCTGGAAATCGCCTGAAAATGATGCAGGCTACGCGTGTGCGTTTGGCGTTTTTGGGCGATTTGTGGCGATTAGCACTAATCGCCCAAGTAAGAACAGGCCCATAGGGTTTCATTACGCTAGCACTTTTAAAAAGCGCTAGCGTTTGAGCGTTTTGCCGAAATCGTGGGAAAACGCTCTAGTGTGAATGGGGCCTTAAAGCAGACCTGAAGTGAAAATAAACTTCTGAGATAGTTAATTGTATGTATACAATAGAACATTAGTAGCAAAGATAAGAGTCTCGCATTGTTATTTTCTAGTACAGGAAGAGTTGAAAAAAACAAACAAAAAACACTTCAGTTATTATCTATGCAAAAGAGCTTCTCTGAACTCATTGACCAAATGGGTGGAATACAGTCCTGTTTTCTGAAGCACATAAACAGCCAAGAAACAGTGAGAGACAGCTTGAGATAAGGTTTTACTGCAGGAAAGTTCAAAGGGTCATTTTTTTTTTTTTATAGCTTATAAGACAAAGTGTGATTTTTAAAACTGCAACTGTGACAGTGTGAAGCAATTGTGTAGCCGCGGCGGTGCAGAGTAATCCGCGAGGAAGTATCCTTTAATCGTGCGGCTGTAATTTCACTGACAATTGTGCGGAATCTCACAAACAATGCTGCAGTCATCGAGAATTCCGCTGGAATCCGCATTATTCCTCCGCCGATGACATCACGGCGGTTTTGCTGGGTTGTTGTGGCACGCCTGGGCTCCTGTGCCAGCTTCATGGGCCCCCAATTATCCTCTCCATCTGTAGAGCCAGGATAAAAGGAAAATGAGAAAATTACCCCCTTTCAACTTCTCTCCAATTAGAGCCCATGCCTGATCCCCGTCAGTGTCAGGAGGATTCCTCACTGCGGTTCTACAAGGCAGCTGTCATCTCCTCGGCATCACCGACGCACGGTAGCCTAAGCCAGTAACGAGGCGCGAGTCTGCCAGCTTTTGGGTTCATATCGCCCTGAGCTAGACAGGTGTGATGAGGGGGAAATAAATAGCATCGCAGGTATGTCACTGGAGTACAGGTGTTCGAGGAGCTGGAATGCCTCCGTCACGTAGGGTGAACTGAAACAGACAGCCGCCGACGCTGGTTAACAGGCAATTACGGATCATCAGGAGGGCAGACGGCTTACTTAGAGCGCATAATGTGGCATTGTGTTAGCCTGCAGAGCAATAAGGGAGGAAGAGGTTGGACTGGGGCCCTTCTGCAAATGCTGGAGAACCCTCCAATGGTGCTGTGCTGGTAATGATCGCCTCTGTATGTGCTTGAATAGAGGCAATAATTAACAAACTATTCCCCTCTCCGTATTGATAACACTCTAAAACTGTGCCTGTCCCCTCCCCTGCTTACTCCTCTGACACTGCAGCTGCTCCCTCCCCTGCTTACACCTCTCTGACACGGCGGCTGTCCCCTCCCTGATTACACCCCTCTGACACTGCAGCTGTCCCTTTCCCTGCTTACACCCTTCTGACACTGTGCCCGTTCCCTCCCATGATTACACCTCACTTGTCCTCTTCCCTCTTTACACCTCTGTGACATTGTGGCTGTCCTTTCCCCTGCTTACACCTTTCTGACACTGCAGCTGTCTCTTTCCCTGCTTACAATTCTCTGACACTGTGGCTGTCCCCTTCCTGCTTACACCTCTCTGGCATTTCAGCTAGACCCTCCCCTGCTTACACCTCTCTGACACTGCAGCTGTCTCCTCCCCTGCTTACACCTCTCTGACACTGCAGCTGTCCCCTCCCCTGCTTACACCTCTCTGACACTGTGGCTGTCCCCTTCCTGCTTACACCTCTCTTGCATTTCAGCTGTCCCCTCCCCTGCTTACACCTCTCTGACACTGCAGCTGTCTCCTCCCCTGCTTACACCTCTCTGACACTGCAGCTGTCCCCTCCCCTGCTTACACCTCTCTGACACTGCGGCTGTCCTCTCCCTGCTTACACCTCTCTGACACTGCAGCTGTCCCCTCCCCTGCTTACACCTCTCTGACACTGCGGCTGTCCTCTCCCTGCTTACACCTCTCTGACACTGCGGCTGTCCTCTCCCTGCTTACACCTCTCTGACACTGCAGCTGTCCCCTCCCCTGCTTACACCTCTCTGACACTGCAGCTGTCTCCTCCCCTGCTTACACCTCTCTGACACTGCAGCTGTCCCCTCCCCTGCTTACACCTCTCTGACACTGCGGCTGTCCTCTCCCTGCTTACACCTCTCTGACACTGCAGCTGTCCCCTCCCCTGCTTACTTACACCTCTCTGACACTGCTGCTGTCCACTCCTCTGCTTACACCTCTCTGACACTGCGGCTGTCCTCTCCCTGCTTACACATCTCTAACACTGCAGCTGTCCCCTCCCCTGCTTTCACCTCTCTGGCACAGCAGCTACCCCAGTGACTGTATCCATGCTCTTAGAAGACGCCTCTACATTGGTAGTCAACTCCGACTCTTCGTGACCACATGTAGTTTTGCACATCAGATGCCTCTATCAATCACTGCTTTCTCAGCTGTTGCATAGGCGTGTTCATAGCTTCACATATGCTGTCTATCCATCTTAGCCTCTGCCACCCTCTTCTTCTTTTGCCCTCAGTTTTTACCACCACCAAGCATTTCTCCAAAGAATCCGGTCTTCTCATTATCTTACCAAAGTATATGAGTTTTTATAGTAGAATCAGGCCTTCTAGTGAACACGCTGGCATTATTTCTTTAAGTATTGGCTGGTTAGATCTTCTAGCAGTCAAGGGAGCTTTCAGACTCTTAGACACTCTCAATTCAAAACAATCAATTTTTCTACGCATGACTATTTATAATGCAACTTTCACAGCCATCTGCTACTACTGGGAAGACCAGAGCTCTAACTATCCTGATCTTTGTTGGTAAAGTGACATCTCTATCCTTTAGTACAGGGGTCCCTAAACATTTTGGGGCGAGGGCCGGGTCAACATACTTCAGAGTGCTGGGGGGCCGGAGTATACTTGAAATGATGAAGTAGTCTTTGTGGGCCAGACAGTGAACCATACCCAGGTGACAACCTGCAGTCAAATTGGACAACAGTGTCACCTGATGTGGAATTTGATTGGAAACCAGCGAATCACTGCTTTCTGGCTTCATTCAATATGCAGACCACCAATAATTGATGTAAGATGTAGTTGACAGGATCTATAATACATTTTGTGTGTGGGGGCCGGTAAAAAAGCCTCAGGGGGCCACATTCGGCCCGCTGGCCTTAGTTTGAGGACCACTGATTTAGTATCTTGTCAAAACTTTCCATCCAAGCAAAAATCATCTCTCAAGGTGGCCACTAACGGGTCCAATTTTTGGCGAAAAATCGTTTGAGCGATCAGAAATTCTTATCGGACTAAAAATCGTTCACTACACCATCAACGAACCAATCTTTGCTTCCTATCACAACCAACAAGTAAATCCATGATTTGGTTTGATAAAAATTCAATTGGATGACTATTTTTATAATCGTTTGTTATCGATTGTGCCCATCAACTGAGATTATTTACAACCAATCCGATCAGAATTTCTGATCGCTCGAACGATTTTTCACCTGAAATTGCATCATTGGTGGCCACCTTTAATCTCAAGGCTAAAGTTAGGGGTGGACTTTGTATTATGCAGCCTGAACTTTGCAGTTACCCGCCCACCATTCCAATTCACTTGCCCTCTTCAACCCCCCTTCCCCCAGACAGGCCGCTGGTTCACCTGCTCTGACTCAGGCGGCCCCCTCCTCCACAGAGTCTGGATCTCCCTTGCTGCACTGCCCGGTGCAGTGACAATGCATACTTCAGATCAGTGGTGGCCCGCAGTAATGGTACATATATAGGAAGTTAGCAGTGATGTCACTTCCTGTATACGGTGACATAGGGTGGCATCCTTCAGACCTAACTGATCTGTGGTCTGAAGTATGCCCCCCCCCCCCCACCGGGCAGTGCAGCGAGGGGGATTCCTGACTCTGTGCACGAGGGGGACCACCTGAGGCAGAGCAGGTGAATGAAAGCTAGCCAGTGGAGGGAGGGGGGAAAGCAGTACCTATACTGGGGGACAGGCTACCTATACTGGGGGGACAGGCTACCTAATGTTGGGGTTGGGGTCCTCAAAATATTTTTTTTTTAAAAAGTCTATAACTGGCACTGGCTGCAGTCACTATTTGCAGAGATCTTCAATACCAGGAAGACGAAATCTTATGCCTAATACACATGGTACGATTTTCCGTGCGATAGATGGATCTGATGGATAGATAAAATCCGTCACGTCTGATATTGCTCCCGATTGTTTCCGCGCTTGATTTCTCATAGCGGTAAATGGAAAAAGATAATAAAAATGAATGAAGATAAGAGAATTGAGTGCGGAACCGTGTGGGAAAAACGATAGGGTCGCAAAATCGGCTGGAAAATCTTACCGTGTGTACCCAGCATTAGAGGACTATACAATTTTAAATATTATTGTATAACCATACATAGAAAAACACTGGCCTGCCAGCCTGGTGAGAGGGCTCTATACATATTTGCAGGGTATGGCGCTGTCCTTTGTAGCAGGAGGATATTTGCTTTCTTAATCACTGTAGTAATAATATCGTCCCATATCAAAGCGTTTCACTGTCAAGCACATCCTGTGCGACTCCTAGAGAGGTGTGGAGAGCTCCGTGTGAAGGAGTCCTCACAGGAAGCAATATGACAAGAGTTCCTCTGCCTGATCCTTCTCAAGAGACCCTCACATGGATGAAGAGTTGTCCAGGAAGAGATAGGGAGCTCTATAAATCATTAATCGTTTTCATGACATAGTTTGCCAACTCGGGACAATGTGCATAATGCAGGAAACTGGCCTGTGGTCTTTAAAGAGGCCCTGTAGTAGAATGTAGTGACTTATTCAGGATACCCATTTTTACAGTAATTATCCTGGTTGTAACATCAGAAACGCTTCCTGTTTCTACATACTGCTCCCAGTGATGGCTAGCCCAGGCTGTTTAGCTATGCAGAATCCCCACCCCTGAGCATTCTGGGAGACCATGTATAGGTATATTCTGTACTGGCTTCGGAATTCTCAGAACCAAACATTCCGCAGTGATGAGCCAGACAGGACAAAAGATGTCGCCACCTGCTCTGAATTTTAGAATGTAAATTGGGAAAGGTTTTACAATGGGCAAGCGCTGACTAAATAATTTATAAATTAACCACTTCTCTCCCTCGGGACGAGTATCTGCGTCTCTGCTTTACCCCTACTTCCCCTCCCCCAGGACGAGGAACTACGTCCCTTGCTGCTGCACGCTCCTGCTTGCCCCCCGCACGCTCCCGTGCTTGTTACCACCGCCGATCTCTAGACGGGAGATCAATGATTGGGAACACAGTGGGAACAGATCCATTGATCTAAGTTAGTTAGTGTTACCTCGAAACAAGTAAAAAAAAAAAAAAAGTAATTGTTCCCATAGTTGTTTATGCACTTCCTCCCCCTCCCTTCTGCCCTTATTTTACCCCTCCCCATCCCCCCCCCCAAACCCTGCACACTCCCGATCCCCCATCAATTTACAAACTCCCATAGGCATGTGACATTGGTACGCATGCGACAATATCGATTCAACCACTTTTTTATATCTTGACTAAGGGCCTATTTTATCCATTTACCCTATAGTTTTTTAAATACATTCATTGGAGGATCCATCAATTTTACGTTTTGGCTCCTGATACTTTTTAGGTTGATTTTTATGTGTTTTATACTTATTCACTGTGCATATATTTTGTGTAATTGTAGGCTATGTACGTAGGTGCAATTTTTCACAATTTGTATTCACCATGTTGAAGTCCACAATTTTGCAATAATAATGTGGCAGGTTAAATGGTCTGATAGCGCTGGTTAGCAAAATTAGACTGTTATATGAGATGTATTATGTCCTTTTAAAGTTTTATCATAATGGGATTATTGTCTGTATAATTTATGTAGCAGCACAGGTGCACGCGTTGTGAGCCAGTTTATATCCCTATTATGCGTATATGTGTATGCCAGATCTGGCTGATACACATGCACATTTGTCGCGATGTACAATAAAGTTTGTTCTAACCCTTTTTTTATCAGTTGCCATAACTACGGCATCTAAGCGGATATAAGTACGCTTCCCCGTGCGCGTGACGTCATCTGATGAAGGCGTAGAGCGCCGAAACGCGTCATGACGTCAAACGCACCGCGTCCATAGGCCCCGCCTACCGCCTCGCAAGACGAGCCTCCTGGAGACATCGGACACGCCGCTGCTGGCCACAGCGCGTGCAGCCTTGCCGCAGAGGGGTACAGCGGGTGGCTTAACCGCAGACAAGCGCTTTTGAATTCTTCTTCTTGTGAGTATCTACTTTTTATGTGCAATAAAAGTCCTACCTGGTTAACGCACTTAGAGCGCTCCTTTCTTTTTTAAATGTATGCAGTTTGAAAATGGACCAATCAATTTCAACCCAGGTTTAAAATGATTGGTCCATTTTCAAGCTGCATACATTTGCATAAACATGTGCATCCTTTGCATATCTTTAATCATCCCTACTTCACACCTCCCCCAGGATAAATAAGGGCAGAGGGAAGGGGAGGGTGAAAATGGCAGCTCCTACAGCTATTAGAAACCAGGAAAAAAAAAAGCTGCTTGGATCCCTTTAAAGAGAATCTGTATTGTTAAAATCGCACAAAAGTAAACATACCAGTGTGTTAGGGGACATCTCCTATAACCCTCTGACACAATTTCACCGCTCCTCGCCGCATTAAAAGTGGTTAAAAACAGTTTTAAAAAGTTTGTTTATAAACAAACAAAATGGACACCAAAACAGGAAGTAGGTTGATGTACAGTATGTCCACACATAGAAAATACATCCATACACAAGCAGGCTGTATACACCCTTCCTTTTGAATCTCAAGAGATCATTTGTGTGTTTCTTTCCCCCATGCACTGAAGTTTCAGGCTGCTCGTTTCTTCCTGCAAACAGCTTTGCCCTTGTCTGTAATACTTCAGTATGTGAAAGCCCAGCCAGCTCAGAGAACGATTTATCCAGCTTGTAAAAGATAAGAGAGAAGAGAGAAGCTGCTCTAATCCTAAATAACACACAGGCAGTGTGCATAGAGGGGCCTGGAAGGGGGAGTTCATAGCAGAACCACAACACTGAAGAACTTGGCAGCCTTCCAGACACAGGCTGACAAGTCTGACAAGAGAGAGATAAGTTGATTTAGTACAGAGACAGTGATAGTATAAAGTGCTGCAGTAAGCCAGAACACATTAGAATAGCTTTTGGAACTTGTGGGATGATAAAAAACAGGATGCAATTTTTGTTACGGAGTCTCTTTAAGCACAGCAGAGTCCACAAACAAGTATTGCCGTTGATTTGTGCTGGTTGGTTGACTCTAGTTGAGTTCTGGATAACCGGGACTCTAAGGTATGAAGCTTTATTGTCCTATGCCCAATTTAAATTGTTTAGGGCTACGACTCACTTATGGACTATGTTCATTTGGACATCTATAAATGGTGTTTAGTAGGCGGGAACTTCCATGAAATACAAATGATACTGAGCTCATGCAAAGTTTTACGCTAATTGTATGCAAATTTATGCAGCTGGAAAATAGACACCTAGATTTTCGATATGCACTTGCGCTCACCATCTGTGAGGCTGCATGTTTGTAGAACGTTGCGGATTTGTTTGGCCAAATTGAAAATACTGTGAGAAGTCTTGTTTTGTGATATGATTCTTGTTTCTTTTTTCTTATATACAGTTTATTACCGAATACTCCCAAGAATAAACCTCAATAACATTATCAGTATCTTATGGACCATCTCCAATCAGGAGGTAAATTGTCACCCTACAACGTCTTAGGATAGGCCAATTTTGGTAGCTTTTGGGATCACCGGCAATTCCCCAAAACGCTTTTCCAATGTAATAGTGTGTGGGGGGGGAGGGAACGCATAAGTGCGATAGGGATTAGGGGTAATTGCAATCGCAGAACATGCAGCAGTTTGCACCCAATGCAAAGTATATAAGCGCTGCAAAAATCGCTTATCAAAAGTGATTTAGCAGCGCTTTGGGGGGCCGAGTTGTTACGCTTTAAAAAACAAAAAACTTTATTATACTTACTCTCTCTGTATTTCCTTCTTCCATCCGTAGCCCGCCCCAAAAGGAAGAGGTCACAGGCAGGGCCGGTTCTCTCATGAAGCAAGGTGAAACATTTGCATCAGGCACAGAGATTTCAGGGGCAGCATTTTTGTGTTGTGTGTACCTTCCTGAGGAGGAATGGAGTTGCTGAGGGTTGAGCAGTTTGTTTGTCACAGACTCACAGCCAGCCAGCGTGCTATTGTGTTGAGCTGCATTTACATTGCTTCATTTAATGTTCTCACATGACATGCTGCAGCATGTCATGTGAGAACATTAAATGAAGCAATGTAAATGGTCGGTTGCTGTGCAATCATTCCAAATTGGGGTGGAGGGCGGGAGTGGCAGCGCATACTCACAAGTTTGCCTCAGGCAAGTCTAGAACCGGTGTAATGACAGATAGTGCAGCTTTGCATGCGTAGTAGGAGCCTGAGTCCCATTTAATTGTGCTGCCACGTAAAACGTCCTAAATATCTCCGCTTCCACACCATGTACACTCCCGAAATTTTCAGGAAAGGGAGGGGGGAGGGGACCCCCCCCCCCCCGATCTAGCTCTGTGCCGAATCGCAGCCCCAGAGCCCTGCTGGTTCCCGAGATAGGTTTGCTTTAATGAATCTTAGGAGCCAGAGGGGCTTGCGGGCTGCAATTTGGCACAGAGCTAGAACAGGGGATCCCCTCCCTACCCTGAAAATTTCGGGAGTGTACGTGGTGCAGAAGCGGAGATATTTCAGGAAAATAATATCTAACTTCCCACTGAGCATGCGTCATACTCAGTGAGGAAGGCTGCTTCCGAGCTGCACTATCTGATATTACACCGGCCCTGGTCACAGGCGCTCCGCTGATTGGTCACCTATGACCTCTTCCTTTAGGGGGCGGGGCTACGGACGGAAGAAGGATGCCTGGTAAGTATAATAAAGTTTTTTTTACAAAAAAAAAAAAAGTAAAAGTGAATCACTAATTGGAAGCGCTGTATAGTTTACTGTACAGTGCTTCCAAGCATTGTGCTGCTGTGATTTTGAAGTGCTGCAGCGATTCCTAGTGTGTTCCTAGCCTTACACTTTTTCTGGTTAACCTGTGTGCATCCTCTGTATATCTTCCTGTCAGCTCACCACCACACTAGTGAGCACCATTACTCACCAGCACACACTTCGGTGCAATTACTTCCCCAGAACACGCTTCCCTTCCCATTAGTTCCTCCTAAAAGCATGTCAGATCCAGCAGATAAAAGGCCGGGAGCACTTAGCAAATTGCTCCAGCCATGTTCCTCTATGGGAGGGAAGAACACCAGGATACCCCCCCCCCCCCCCCAGCCCCGCCCCACCCCGGGAGTGACGTGCCGCTGCCTCAGGTGGAATTTCGAGACTGGTATCACAACATTTGGAAGAAATGTTTAACTGCCGGGGTCATCTGGACACATTAGGCCTAGAGGGATATTCTGCGAGCTGATTAACTCCGCGGTGGATATTTCATGTCGAGACTTTGTACCTTTCTAGAGTTACTGATCGGCAAGAATGTTTCAAAGCCTCGCTGCAGTTCCGGCCACCTCACATCACCAGACGCAACGCTTAAACTCTCATCCATCCAGAAGACAACGTGAGTCACTCCTCACACTGTGTATCCAGAGAGGCCTTGCTGGTCGCATTGAGTAACTACTGCTGGTACTCTCAGCTAGTGGGTGGCCCCCTAGCTGCCTGCCCAGTGAACCAATAAGGGACGGCGGAGCCTGGACAAGCACCCAAGGCTGAGACACCAAAGTGCGCCCCTCCATCCCCCCCCCACTCCAGCCATCACACACTGATTGCTATTAGACTAAGAGGCGCCCCAGGGTCCCAACACCTTAATCTCTAGTTATCTGGGTTGCATCCCTTTTTCTTATTTCTCTCTGCTTCAAACACAGTAGGGGAATGATAGCTGAGAGAGTTGTGCGCCCCCTCCTACACTGCGCCCGAGGCTGGAGCCTCTCTTGCCTCTGCCTCGGCCTTGAGGGACGGTTTACATGGTGTTCCGGGGGCATCTTGTTTATCTAATACTAAACGACGTAAGCGCTTTCTGCAACTTTTTGGCAGTGGTTCTCGTTGTTCACCCATTGCGTTGCATTGTGGGCCCCATGCGGGCACAAAACCGCTAAACCAGGGCCGCCTTCAGGGCATCACAGGGGGGACTGCTGTATGGGGCCTGAGTGAATATGGGCCCAGCAAACAGTGCCACACACGGGCCCCAGCTGCAGTCTGTGTCTGTCCTTGTGGCTGCCCATTAATATGGCGAGAGGTGACGGGAGACTCATCCAGGACGGAGCAGTCATCTGATGGGAGGTATTATGTCTGATCAGGAAAGTATTTTACCCCAAGACCCCTCCCCCCCCCCAATCCTGCATCACTTTTTTACTTTATGTACTCTGTAAAGATTTGTAGGTGGAATTAGGTCTTAATGGTTACTTGAATTGGGGAAAAAAACTCTCAGTGTTGGGAAGCCTCTGGATGGTTCAGAGACTTTCCAGATCCTCCAACAGCCCACCTTTCCAAAGCAGGGTTCTTCGATTAACTATTTGAATTAGCCAGGGGCAGAGATGGCCACCTGACGCCTGCCTCCTCTCCGCTCTCCCGCCCGCCTACCTGGCACACACACTACCCTTCTCATCCATGCATCTCCTTCCTCAATCAACCGGTGGCACCTGCCGCCCTTCCCTATTAGAGATGGCCCGAATAGTTCGCTGGCAAACGGTTCCCGGCCAACTTCCGGGTTCGTGATCGCGGAAAACCGCAAACTTTTCCGGAAGTTTGATTCGCCCCCATAGTACATCATTAGGGTCAACTTTGACCCTCTACATCACAGTCAGCTGGCACATTGTAGCCAATCAGGCTACACTCCCTCCTGGAGGCCCTCCCCCTCCTTATAAAAGGCAGTCAGCCTCAGGCATTTTACTCACTCGTGTGCCTGCAGTAATTAGAGAAGGGAGAGCTGCTGCAGACTCTCATAGGGAAAGCTTAGTTAGGCTCTTGTAGGCTTGTTAGCTTGCTCCTTGCTGATTCTTATTGCTAAAAAAGCACCCCACAACAGCTCTTTTGAGAGATAATCTTGTTCTTGTGATCTATTTATTTTTTCTTTTTATGTGTCGCCCACTTGCATTATATTTATATACAGCACTATCAGTCAGTCGCAGCTGGCCTTTGGCTCCTTAATTCCTACTGTGCCACTGCCAGGCCCAGCACATTCAGTGACTATCTGCGTGTGTGACTGGCAGCTGCACATTTGTAATCCCAATCACTGAACCTGTTCACTGTTTAGTCCACCTACCTACCTACGTGAGCGCACGCATTAATACCACCAGTCATTGCACCTGTTCACGGTACGTGTGTGTGTGTGAGACAGGTGCACATTTGTAATACCCAGCAGCACTGCATATACCTACCTACCTGTTGTTCAGTGCACCCACCTACCCACGTGAGGGCACGCAGTGTGATATTTAATACCACCTGTCACTGTACCTGTTCCCCGTACGTGTGTGTGACAGGTGCACATTTCTAACACCCATCACTGCATATGCCTACCTGTTGTACAGTGCACCCACCTACCTACGTGAGCGCACGCAGTATGATATACTACTCCGTGCATATTATTATTTATTGTATTTATAAAGCGCCAACATATTACGCAGCGCTGCATACCTGTTAACTGCGCCTGTGTGACTTCACATTGTATTAGTCAAGTCAGTGCATACCTTTCACTTCATCCCCCCCGATATGGACAAAACAGGTAGAGGCAGACCCAGAGGAAGGCCACCCGGCAGGTCTGTCCGAGGTCGTGCTGATGTGGTTTCGTGCGGCTCTGGACCAGAAGAAGGCACGTCCCATCAACTCCCAAGATTGTCAGGACGTGGTTGACTATTTAAAACAGAACTCCTCATCTTCAGCAGCCACCAGCGGTACTACTAGCACCACATCCGTTCCATTTGACACTTCGCAGGAGTTATTTAGTGGGGAATTAACTGATTCACAGCAACTACTGTTACAACAAGATGAAGGCGCTAAGCAAGTTACACCACCTCATATGTCTGAGTTAGGCGACACTATGGACGTAAGGTGTGAGGAGGAGGATGATGAAATGCCTGCTGTTGGTGCAGTTTATGAGGTGTCTGAGGCAAGCGAAGCTGGGCAGGATGATTATGATGATGACGATGATATGGATGCCACGTGGGATCCTAAGAGACAAGATGACCAAGGGAACAGTTCTGAGGCGGAGTCAGAGAGGAGTAGGAGGAGACAAGTTCCTGAAAGAAGCAGGGGGAGCTCGTCATCAGAAACAGCTGGTGGCAGTGTCCGGTGCCCTGTATCGCCACCTATGGACAGCCAGCCAACATGCCCTTCAACGTCAGCTGCTGATGCCACCACAGTGCCATCACCCCAGGGGGGCTCAGCGGTTTGGAAAATTCTTAGTGTGTCTGCCTTTGATCAGAGCAATGCCATCTGTTCTCATTGCCTCCAAAAATTGAGCCGTGGAAAGGCCAACACCCACGTAGGGACAACTGCCTAACGAAGGCACATGCAGAAAAGGCACAAACTGCAATGGGAAGAGCACCAGAGGAAAAGCAGCACACAAAAGAAAAGCCACCGTCCTTCTCCTCTTCCTCCTTCAGGTGCAGCATCTTCAGCCGCTTTTTCCCTTGCACCTTCACAATCACAGCCACCCTCCTCCACTCCGCCTCTCACATTGAGCGGTTCCTGCTCCTCTGCCCACAGCAGCAGTCAGGTGTCCGTGAGGGAAATCTTTGAGCGGAAGAAGCCAATTTCTGCCAGTCACCCCCTTGCCCGGCGTCTGACAGCTGGCTTGGTGGAACTGTTAGCTCGCCAGTTGTTACCATACCAGCTGGTGGACTCTGAGGCCTTCCGTAAATTTGTGGCCATTGGGACACCGCAGTGGAAGATACCAGGCCGCAATTATTTCTCTAAAAAGGCAATACCCAAACTGTAACATGAAGTTGAGAGGCAAGTGGTGTCATCTCTGGCACACAGCAGTGGGTCAAGGGTCCATCTGACCACGGATTCCTAGTCTACCAAGCACGGTCAGGGCAGGTACATTACTTACACAGCCCATTGGGTCAACCTGGTGACCGCTGACAAGCAGGGAGTATGTGGCTGTGCAGCAGACCAACTTGTGACACCTCCACGGCTTGCAGGCAGACCTCCTGTC
This sequence comes from Hyperolius riggenbachi, assembly GCF_040937935.1. Taxonomy (NCBI): domain Eukaryota; kingdom Metazoa; phylum Chordata; class Amphibia; order Anura; family Hyperoliidae; genus Hyperolius; species Hyperolius riggenbachi. The sequence continues at coordinate 21,300,136 of NC_090650.1, forward strand.
ACCTCCTCTCCTCCTGCTACATCCTCTTTGCTGTCTTCCTCCTCCTCTTGGCAGTTCAACTCTACTGGTGCTGCAATCTCCTCTCCAGCTACACAGCCAGAGCTCCCCAGGGCCTATGCTGCATGCCAGGTACGACGGTGTCACGCCATCTTAGACATGTCTTGCCTTCCAAAGCGGAGAGTCACACTGGAGCAGCTCTCCTGGCTGCTCTGAACAAACAGGTGGATCAGTGGCTGACCCCGCACCAACTGGAGATCGGCAACGTGGTGTGTGACAATGGCAGCAATCTCATTTCGGCTTTGAATTTGGGAAAGTTGACACATGTACCCTGCATGGCACATGTGCTCAATCTCGTAATTCAGAGATTTGTGTCTTAAGTACACAGGCTTACAGGACGTCCTAAAGCAGTCCAGGAAGTTGTGTGGGCATTTCAGGTGGTGTTACACGGCCATGGCACGCTTTGCCACGGCCATGGCACGCTTTGCCGATATTCAGCAGAGAAACAACTTGTCGCTGAGACGCTCAATTTGCGATAGCCCAAATCGCTGGAATTCGACTCTCCTGATGTTCGACCGCCTGCTACAACAGGAGAAAGCCGTCAAACAGTATCTCTACAACTACAGTCAAAGGATACAGTCTGGGGAGATGGAGATGTTCTGGCCAAAGTACTGGACACTGATGCGAAATGCCTGCAGGCTCATGCGGCCGTTTGAGTCGCAGTGAAGGCGCCATCAGCGCCTTCCCATGTGCCTTCTTCCTGGAGCGTGCCATGCGTAGAGAGGTGGATCAAGCTGTGGAGGAGCGTGAACAGGAACAAGAATGGGAGGAAGAGTTGTGGGATCAATTCTCAGCAGAAGCAGATGATTCCTCAACACCTGCAGCAGCACAGAGGGGGGAGGAGGAGGAAGAGTCGAATGGGGAAGAGGAGTCAGATGATGAGGAAGGTGTTGTTTTGGAGGATGAGGCGTAACAACAACCGCAGCAGGTGTCGCAGGGGGCTTGTGCTGCTCAACTTTCCCGTGGTATTGTTTGTGGCTGGGGGGAGGAGGAGAACTTAGCTGACATCACTGAGGAAGAGCAAGAGGAGTTGGATAGTACGTCTGCATTCAACTTTGTGCAGATGGCGTCTTTCATGCTTTACAGCCTGTTGAGAGACTCCCATATAAAAAAAACTCAAGGGGAATGAGCTGTACTGGGTGGCCATGCTACTAGACCCTCGGTATAGGCACAAAGTGGCGGAGATGTTTCCAAATCACCAGAAGGCGGAAAGGATGCAGCACTTGCAGAACAAGCTGGCAACTATGCTTTACGCATTGTAAAGCATTGTTTAAGGGTGATGTCACAGCACAACGCAATAAAGGTACCACTGCCAGTAATTCTTCTCCCATGTCCACGCAGGCAAGGACAGGATGCTCCATGTTGATGTCGGACATGCGGACATTCTTTAGTCCAGCGCCTCGCATTAGTGCTTCCAGATCCATCCTCCACCAATGCCTGGACCGGCAGGTAGCCGACTACCTGGCCTTAAGTGTGGATGTAGACACTGTGAGCAGCGATGAACCCTTGGACTACTGGGTGAGCATGCTTGACCTGTGGCCAGAGCTGTCCCAATTTGCCATCAAACTTCTGTCTTGCCCTGCTTTAAGTGTCCTGTCAGAAAGGACCTTCAGCTCAGCTGGAGGCATGGTCACTGAGAAGAGAAGTCGCCTAAGTCACAAAAGTGTTCAGTACCTCACCTTTATCAGAATGAATGAGGCATGGATCCCGCACACAGCATCTCAGCCTGCACGCCGTGTGACTGCCTGCCCCAAGACTAAGTCAGTCCCCACACACAGCATCTCTACCGGCAGGCCGCTTGACTGCCTTCTCCGCCACCACTAACAGGGTCCAGGACTCCAGGTGGATTCCTGAATTTTTAAGGCTGCTGCTAGCAGCGGCCGCTATAATAATTTCTCTGGTGCATGTACATGCCTGCCTAATTTTCCTGGCTGCTCTGCTGCTGCAACAACAAAACAAAAGGCATGTACATGTGTCAATTCCCCTTCGTGATCATTACCTTGCCGCGGTGAAGGGACTTGCGTATCACAATGAAGCATTGACCGCCGGCTATATGAGTGTCTTGGGGGATGGCACACCAAAGATAATAGGGTCATTGCTTCATTGTGGACAGACCAAATTCGATTGGCTGAACAGTCACTGTTGTTCTGTCATTGAGCTACCTCAGCCTGGCGACCATATAGACCATATGGCTTGAAAACCGCCATCGCCTGCACTCTCGCCATGTTGCGCACCAGTCCAGCCCGGCCGTCACTACACAAACAGCTGTTTGCGGTGCGTTACACAGTGAGTTTGGTGTGTCAGTGTGAAACAGTACTCTAATAAATCTCCCTGATTGATGTATACATATGCAAGATGTTTTAAAGCACTTTAGGCCTCCAATTTAGCATGCAAAGTGATTTCTGCCCTTAAAACGCTGCTTTGTGTCCAATCCAGATTTTTCCCCGGGACTTTTGGCGTCTATCCCACTCATCCATGCAAAAACTCAGATGTTAGACCCCTTGAAACATCTTTTCCATCACTTTTGTGGCCAGCATAAATGTTTCTAGTTTTCAAAGTTCGCCTCCCCATTGAAGTCTATTGCGGTTCGCGAAAGTTTGCAAGTTCGCGAACGTTTGCAGAGGTTCGGGCCATCTCTATTCCCTATGACATCATAAGCAGGTGAAGTGTCGATGGCCAGTGAGAGGCGAAGCTTTGGCACATAACCAATCAGGCAGGGGTGCTGGCACCAGACCGGCCAATCATAGCTGCCCACTGCTCCTTTTGCTAACTGGTGCTGATGGTCTTGCGGGTGGGACCATGCTACTGTCATTGGGCCAATCACTGCACTCAATCAGTAGCAGTGACATCTGATAGGCCATAGCTTCCCCTCTAACTGGTCATGGTGCTCTCTCACCGGTGATGGGGCTTATATGGGGGTATATATGATATGAGGTATATATAATGGGGTTATAAATAAGAAGTCTAGAACCAGCCCTGGGGGATGCGCAAGTCTAGTAGGTTTCTTCTGACTGTGAGTGGTCATGGATGAGCGCATCCAGACTGGCCTTGTACAAGCAAGGTCTGAGCATGCCCAGTTGTACGGGGCACTCATACACAAGCGGCTTTGTTCTACTAGACATGTGCAAAACTGGATAGTCCCAGTCTGGATACACTTGTCCAGAAGAGGATGCAGGACTCTATTCTTGATCAGTGTGCTCTACGGTGGTCTGGAAAGACTCGGGACCACCCCACTACTGAGTTAAGTACCCAACTTGCTACTTTTTTTTACTAGGTGGGCTTTAAAAACGTTATAAGGAATATACCTGTTAATAGTGAAGGTGCCGCCGAGACCCGGGCAGAATCGGTCACTTCTGGGTCTCAGCGCTTGTTCCCCGCTGCCGGCCCTGCCGGTGACTCACAGTCTGCACACGCTGATAAGCGGAGGGCACGTTCGCAGAACACCCTCCACAAGAGTAAACAATAGTCAGCTGACCCGCTCAACTGATTGGAGCGGGGTCAACTGATCTCTTCCTGACAGGGCCTTGCCATGTGATTGGTTGTGCAGAATGTGGCCAGCCACTAATTGTAGAATGTTTGATTTAAAAGTGCAGAGTGTTCCCAGTCATCGCCTGTGACAAGCATAGCTTTGGCTAGTTGCTGGGTGCACACTCTGATCTTTGTTTGATATTCTGGACTTCGACCTCGGATTGTATTTGACTACTCTGTTGTGTCTAACCTCTGCTTGATTCCTGGATAACCCTTTGCTTACTGCCTGGACCGACCTCTGCTCGTTACTGGACTTCCCTTGCTTGCTGCCTGTACCAACCTCTGCTAAGTTACTGGACATTCCTTGCTTGCCGCCTGGACCAACCTTGGACTGTTATTGGATAATCCCTGTATGCCACTAACTCTGGATGATAAGTATAAGGTCTACTCTCCTTATCAGTCAGTTAACAGTGTGCATATACTCTCGCATAACTTGTCATATATCATCTGGGACTTCTGTTAACTGTTCACATAATCTTGCATGCAGACTTAGGATCCCTGCGCATTGCATGCGATTCGGATTCCGATTTTTAATCGGTTTTTACTACCGATTCCAATTTTTTTTATCGTTGCTGCATGCTGCGTTTTTGACTCCGTTTTTCTGTTGATTGCATTCAGGGAAAATCGGAATTGTAAATCGGAAATGGGATTGATTTGCAGTGTGCAGGGAGCCTAAAGGAACTGTGTCATACTTACATTCATTATCATCTGTTGCTATCCTGCATGCAAGTGTGCTGGAACTGTTTCATAACTGTGATCAAATTGCTATTGCTGTTGAATAGTTTTGCATGAAGATTATATACTTGTATTGCTCTGTCTGAACTGTGTATGTGATACTGTGGAACTGTGTTACTAGCCTCAGTAGTGGCCTCTGGTGGTATATAGCTGCCTTCTCAGTCAGCTTGTATGCATACTCGCTTAAGTCCTAATTAGGGCCAGCTAATGGTGTGCCAGGCAGGGACAGTATGAGTATAGGTGTCAGTTAGGCCTAGTGCACACCAGAGCGGTTCTGCTGCGGTTTGCGATCCGCTTACGGGTGCGGATCCTCAAGGGTAATGTATTTCAATGGGCTGGTGCACACCAGAGCGGGAGGCGTTTTGCAGAAACGCATACTCCCGGGCTGCTGCAGATTTTGGATTGCGGAGGCGTTTCTGCCTTAATGTTAAGTATAGGAAAAACGCGAACCATTCTGAAAAACGGCACTTCAGAGCAGTTTGCAAGGCATTTTTTGTTACAGTAGCTGTTCAGTAACAGCTTTACTGTAACAATACATGAAATCTACTACACCAAAAACGCTTCACAAAACCGCAAAACGCTAGCTGAAACGCTACAGTAAAAGAAGAAAAAGCGTTTCAAAATCTGCCAGCATTTTGCGGATCTGCTAGCGGGTTTTGGTGTGCACCAGGCCTTAGTGTGTCAGGCGGGGATATCTAGGTCAGGAGCGAGACCTTTAGCCTGGGCATACACGCTGACTCCTGCAAATATATCACCAAGCCTTACAAACGTTTGTTTGAATGTACAGTGGGCGGGCACCTCTGAAACCTGACAGCTGCAGTATATGGATGCAACAAACCCACAGGTCTGGATTTCTCAAAAGGTGACAAAGGCCATGGCCTTGGGTGCTGAAAAGTACAAATATGGCCCTGCAAACCCAGCCTGCTGATTAGATACTTACCAACCCTCACAGTTTAATAGTGCAGATTCTGTTTCATATAATTGCCCATTTGTAACATTTGGAGTAATGTAATGTTTGATCACCTCCTGACCTTGCTGCTGTTGTATTCACTAATCAGCGAATGTTCTCTGTAAGACACACATCATCTGGAATAGGGTGCTGCTAATAACTCCATGTTCCGCGCCGTTGCTTAATTACTCCTGTTTTCCTGCCACAACTGACTGGAGCTGGCTTCATGATCCTGATGACACAACCTGTCACCACAGCGAACCTCTGACTCCATCCCCAGCTGTGCAGCCTAATAATAAATTAGGATCAGGCGGGTAGCAACCAGCTCTGATAGTGAACTCTGCACCGTACTCAGCTGTCAGTCTACCAGACCCAGAGTCCTGTGTGAGGGCAGGTGTAGGTTCTTGGGATTCAATTCACATGATAAAGCGGAAAACAACAGATTTTACCCAACATTTTGTCAAACACCACTTTACTAAGGTTATTACCGCATGGAGAACTAAGGGCATGATTCGCAAAGCCTTTTCACCTGTTTACCTCTGTTTTCACAGAGGGAAAAAGAGCAAACATCCTATATGATAATATGCCTGTGTCTCTGCGTCCCCTGTCCCTGTGTCCGTGCGTTTGCGCTAGTGCGCATGTGTAGAACAGACAGCCGTTGGGACAGAAGGATGGGGCCAGGGGGCCGGGCGGGTGCGTGCGGACGTGTGCGCGCGCATGCACGCTGACATGCGGCGGTCAAAGGGGAGGGGGGTTGTGAGGGAGACCTAGAGCCTGTTATATTAACGGGCTTAAGTCTGCTAGCATAATATAATTAAGGTAAGAAAAGTAGTATTGAAATGGTGTTAATCAGGAACAATTTACTTTGAGCGATTATTTTGCTTGTAAATGTGCTGAAAGGGTATTTTTTTTATCAAATAGGTGATTAATAATTCATTTATGAGAAGTTTTGTGAATAGAGCCCTTTAAAACTACTAACTAGCGAGGTAGATTTCCGACTTGTGAGGTAAATTACTGATTTGTGAGGTCAATTACCGACATGTGTGGTGAATTACCGACGTGTGAGGTAAATTACTGATGTGTGAGGTAAATAACAGACTTGTGAAGCGTGCATGAAAAAAGGGCGCTGTGAAAAAAGGGCCCGGGTTATTAACGATCAGCAGGCTGGGCTTGCAGCGCCACAGGTATTAACAAAATTTGCTAATGAGAATCATAGTTGTCAAGCTTTTATTAACGATAATTACTGTTGCAAAAATAAACAAGAAATAACGGATAAATATTAACGTTAAATGTCATAACGTTTTTCGTCAACACTGCTTAACCCAAGCCCACCCTCACACAGAACCCTCTCCTGGTGGTGCCTAAAACTAAACACTCCCCTAGTGGCGCCTAACCACCCCCCTGGTGGTGCCTAACCCTACCCTCCCCCCCCCCGTGTTGTCTAAAATTAACCGCTGCCTATGTGGTGCCTAATCCTAACCACTCCCCTTGGTGTTGCCTAACACTAACCACTCCCTCTGCAGAAACACCCCTTTAGATATATTAACGATAATACCTTTGAAAATGTAAAATCTGTACTTAACGAAATAATATGACAAAAACTATAACGTTATAAACTTCTGAAACGATAGCTACCTCAAAAACTATAATGTTATTCTCTTAACGAAATTTTTCAGGGCACCCTTTTTTCATGCTTTTTTTCACCGTATTAACGATAATTTCATTAAAGTCTATGGCAGCGCCCTTTTTGTCCACCCTCAGCCGACGCCCTTTTTTCCTGCTACCCTTGTGAGGTAAATAACGGACTTGTGAGGTAAATAACGGACTTGTGAGGTAAATAACGGACTTGTGAGGTAAGTAACGGACTTGTGAGGTAAATAACAGACTTGTGAGGTAAATAACAGACTTGTGAGGTAAATAACAGACTTGTGAGGTAAATAACAGACTTGTGAGGTAAATAACAGACTTGTGAGGTAAATAACAGACTTGGGAGCAGTGGTGCTCAGCAGAGCTCGAATATTCGAGTAGCTCGAATATTCGAGCTCTTTTTCAGCTATCCGAGCTCGGTATTCGAGCTCCGAATAGCTGTAGCTATTCGAATGGGCTATCCGAGTACACTCGAATAGCCCATTCACTATTCGAGCTATTCGAGCAAACGGCGCTATTCGAGCTCGGTACCGAGCTCGAATAGCGTCATAGCCCAGATTGATGTCCTTAGAGCCAATCAGAGGGCTCCCAGGCCCTCTGACGGCAGCCAATCACAGAGGGGGACCCTGGCCAGCCCCTACCCTATAAATAGCGGCCGCCATGTTCCGTTTCTCCATGCTTGCCTGAGACTTGTACAGAGAGAGAGTTGCTCCTTTGTGCTTTGGCTTAGCAAGTGCTCTATTGTGATCATTTACCTAGCGTTTTTGCTCACCTACACCTGCCATATACACCTATATTGTTGTTAGTTAGATAGACATTGTATTTTAGTTAGTAGCTTGTGTGTTACATTAGAGACAGGCAGCTGCTGCAAGCTTACAGGTTTAGGCCTCAGGGGGGCCTTGCCTCTGTGGGCAGCTGTCCTCTGTTTATTTCTCTCATCTATACCAGTATTTCTGCTGTCCTTTACTAATAGTATTGTAGTTATACTGTACTAGGAGTAGGACACTCACTGACTGTCACTGTTTATAGGCTACTAGCTAGCTCCTGCGTGTGTGCACTCACTCACTGTCTGTGTGTACACACACTCTATTTCCTTCTGATTACTGATAGATTATTGTTAGTTAGTTGTACTTACTTACTCTTACTGTACCCGTAGGGACACTCACTGTCACTGTTCATATAGGCTACTAGCTCCTGCGTGTGCGCACTGCACTCACTGTCTGAGTGTACACACACAACACACACTCTATTTCCTTCTGATCGCTGATTGATTATCGTAATTAGTTAGTTCTACTTACTGTTACTACTTACTCTTACTGTACTAGGAGTCTAGGACACTCAGTCAGACAGTCACTGTGTTCATAGGCTACTAGCTCCTGCGTGCGTGCACTCACTGTCTGAGTGTACACACACCCACACTCCATTTCCTTCTGATCGCTGATTGATTATTGTAATTAGTTAGTTCTACTTACTGTTACTACTTACTCTTACTGTACTAGGAGTCTAGGACACTCAGTCACTGTGTTCATAGGCTACTAGCTCCTGCGTGCGGGCACTCACTGTCTGAGTGTACACACCACCCACACTCCATTTCCTTCTGATCGCTGATTGATTATTAGTTAGTTCTACTTACTGTTACTACTTACTCTTACTGTACTAGGAGTCTAGGACACTCAGTCACTGTGTTCATAGGCTACTAGCTCCTGCGTGCGGTCACTCACTGTCTGAGTGTACACACACCACCCACACTCCATTTCCTTCTGATCGCTGATTGATTATTGTAATTAGTTAGTTCTACTTACTGTTACTACTTACTCTTACTGTACTAGGAGTCTAGGACACTCAGTCACTGTGTTCATAGGCTACTAGCTCCTGCGTGCGGTCACTCACTGTCTGAGTGTACACACACCACCCACACTCCATTTCCTTCTGATCGCTGATTGATTATTGTAATTAGTTAGTTCTACTTACTGTTACTACTTACTCTTACTGTACTAGGAGTCTAGGACACTCAGTCACTGTGTTCATAGGCTTCTAGCTCCTGCGTGCGGTCACTCACTGTCTGAGTGTACACACACCACCCACACTCCATTTCCTTCTGATCGCTGATTGATTATTGTAATTAGTTAGTTCTACTTACTGTTACTACTTACTCTTACTGTACTAGGAGTCTAGGACACTCAGTCACTGTGTTCATAGGCTACTAGCTCCTGCGTGCGGTCACTCACTGTCTGAGTGTACACACACCACCCACACTCCATTTCCTTCTGATCGCTGATTGATTATTAGTTAGTTCTACTTACTGTTACTACTTACTCTTACTGTACTAGGAGTCTAGGACACTCAGTCACTGTGTTCATAGGCTACTAGCTCCTGCGTGCGGTCACTCACTGTCTGAGTGTACACACACCACCCACACTCCATTTCCTTCTGATCGCTGATTGATTATTAGTTAGTTCTACTTACTGTTACTACTTACTCTTACTGTACTAGGAGTCTAGGACACTCAGTCACTGTGTTCATAGGCTACTAGCTCCTGCGTGCGGTCACTCACTGTCTGAGTGTACACACACCACCCACACTCCATTTCCTTCTGATCGCTGATTGATTATTGTAATTAGTTAGTTCTACTTACTGTTACTACTTACTCTTACTGTACTAGGAGTCTGGGACACTCAGTCACTGTGTTCATAGGCTACTAGCTCCTGCGTGCGGTCACTCACTGTCTGAGTGTACACACACCACCCACACTCCATTTCCTTCTGATCGCTGATTGATTATTGTAATTAGTTAGTTCTACTTACTGTTACTACTTACTCTTACTGTACTAGGAGTCTAGGACACTCAGTCACTGTGTTCATAGGCTACTAGCTCCTGCGTGCGGTCACTCACTGTCTGAGTGTACACACACCACCCACACTCCATTTCCTTCTGATCGCTGATTGATTATTGTAATTAGTTAGTTCTACTTACTGTTACTACTTACTCTTACTGTACTAGGAGTCTAGGACACTCAGTCACTGTGTTCATAGGCTACTAGCTCCTGCGTGCGGTCACTCACTGTCTGAGTGTACACACACCACCCACACTCCATTTCCTTCTGATCGCTGATTGATTATTAGTTAGTTCTACTTACTGTTACTACTTACTCTTACTGTACTAGGAGTCTAGGACACTCAGTCACTGTGTTCATAGGCTACTAGCTCCTGCGTGCGGTCACTCACTGTCTGAGTGTACACACAACACCCACACTCCATTTCCTTCTGATCGCTGATTGATTATTGTAATTAGTTAGTTCTACTTACTGTTACTACTTACTCTTACTGTACTAGGAGTCTAGGACACTCAGTCACTGTGTTCATAGGCTACTAGCTCCTGCGTGCGGTCACTCACTGTCTGAGTGTACACACAACACCCACACTCCATTTCCTTCTGATCGCTGATTGATTATTGTAATTAGTTAGTTCTACTTACTGTTACTACTTACTCTTACTGTACTAGGAGTCTAGGACACTCAGTCACTGTGTTCATAGGCTACTAGCTCCTGCCTGCGTGCACTCACTGTCTGAGTGTACACACACTAAATTTACTTGTGATTACTACTGATTATTGTAACTGCTAGTTGTACTTCCTGACTGTTACTACTTACTTACTGTACTAGGGGACACTCACTCAGTCACCTCACCAACCAACCCACTCCATTAAAGTACCCCACTTTTCACCCGCCCTTTTAAAAAACTTTTGTCTATACGCCCAAAACATTGAAGATGTCTGGAAGTGGCAGCCAGCGCGGTTTGGGCAAGGGGAAGGGCAGCAAGGGAATCAGGAGGAGAGGGAGCAGCATTGTGGCAAGCCGCGGCCGCGGGCGCGCCACCATGCACAGTTCCGCAGCAGCAGCAGCAGCGTCAGTGGCTAACATTCCTCCCATAGCCACTGGCCGTGGACGCCTTGGGCGCCGCCCAGCAGGAGCATCTGCAACTCACGCTGCAGAGACACAGCAGCAGCAGCGTGTAGCACCTGCTCCCATTTTCCTCCAGCCGGGTCGGAAACGTCCCATTGAGGAAAAGGATGCAGACACTGTGGTGCAACTCATGACGGAGGATGAGCAGCCCGCCATCAGCTCTGCATCCGAGGCCTCCACCCTCACCACCACCACCACCCCTGTTCGCAGCAGCCGCCCAGCAGGGTCTGGGGAGGAGGCCAGTTCACCGTCACTCGCCGACCTGTCATTCAGCAGTCTTTTGACCCCAGGCATCATGAGTAAATTGTCTGCTGTTGTTGGCGATCTTGAGGAGGAGATGCTGATGGGCACTTTGGGGGATGAGGGATTGGACAGCAAGACTGTGGCGACAGTCAAGCAGCCCATCCATGCATCAGGAGAGGAGTTTGGGGGGTCCTCATCCCAGCAGGACATGTTTCAGGAGGGGGAGGATGATGATGACCCGGTGACAGACAGAGACTGGGTGCCACCACCTCCAGGGGATGTCGTCCTCAGCAGCTCTGAGGAGGAGGAGGAGGATGCGCTTGTGGGCCTTGCAAGGAGGCGCATCATTGCAAGCATTGGCAGCGTCCCACACCCTGCTGGTGTCTCAGGCTCAGCAGCAGCAGCAGCAGCATCAGCCAGTACCACCACCAGCCGCACCCAAGCCCCCCCCCCAACCACCACAGGGAGACAGGCAGCAGCGCTTCCATGCCGTAGGGGGATGTTTCTGTCACCAATCTGGCGCTTTTTCACCATGCCCACTGTGTACAGCAAGTACGCCACTTGCAACCACTGTCAGCGGAAGTTGAGCAGAGGTGCAGACCCCTTAAAGTTCAGCACCAGCTCGCTCATCAACCACCTTGCGGCTAAACATTTCCACCAGCATGAGGAGTTCCAGAGGCTGAAGGCATCTGGTGCTGGCAGTGGCACCACACCCATCACTGCACAGCCTTCAGCAGCAGCAGCAGCAACAGCAGCCACCCGCCCTCCTGCTCCTCCAGCAGCACCAGCAGGAGTGCGGAAACGCACTGCTCCTCCCCCCTCTGCAACTCCTGCCGCCGAAACTGAGGCCTGTTCTGGCAGCCAGTCCTCAGTGGCCTCCTCTGCTGTGTCTGCTGATTCCCGTGTCAGCAAAAGGCCACGCCAGAGCCTTTTGAGCGAGTCCTTCCAGGGGGTGGTTAGGGCTCTGCCTCCCAGCAGCCGTCGCGTGCGGCAGCTGAACGGCTTGCTGGCACGGGCCATGTGCTCCCAACTCCTGCCGTACACGCTCGTGCAGGAGGGGAGCGACATTCGTGCGCTGCTTGCTTGCGCAGCCCCAGACTGGCAGCTCCCCAGCAGACACTTTTTCTCCCGCAAGGCCATTCCTGCACTGCACCGCTTTGTGATGGCCAATGTGGAGCGAGGGCTGGAGCACGCGGTTGGTGAAAGGGTCCACGTCACCATGGACTCCTGGAGCAGCCGCTTCGGGACAGGCCGCTACCTGTCCTTCACTGTCCACTGGGTCAGCTTGGTGGAAGGGGGTGAGGATGGGAGAGCAGCAGCGGGCACAGCAGCAGCAGCAACACAGTGGGTGGTGCCACCCCGCAGGGTCAGGGGAACTGCAGCAGGTTCCTCCGATCCTCTGCCATCCTCCGGCACACCTGGCCAAACCCCCCGCCTCAGCAGCAGCGTGAAGGCCCGCCACTGCCAAGCGCTGCTGCACTTGGTCAGCCTTGGGAAGACCAAGCTGACGGCAACCCATGTGTTGGCCAAACTCCAGGAGCAGGAGAGGATTTGGCTGACCCCCAGAGGCCTCAGAGTCGGAGAGGTGGTGGCCGACAATGGGGCCAATCTGGTTGCCGCAATACACAGGGGAAACCTGACCCACATCCCCTGTCTTGCCCACGTGCTGAACCTGGTGGTGCAGAAGTTCCTGCGCACCTACCAGGGGATGGGCGAACTGCTGGAAACGGCAAGGAATGTTGTGCGTCACTTCCGGCGCTCGGCTGCAGCCTGTGCGAGCCTGGAAGACGTGCAAAAGGAGCTGGATCTGCCACGCCATCGGCTGATCCTTGACGTTCCGACTCGCTGGAACTCCACCCTGGCGATGTTGGAGCGTCTGGTTGAACAGAGGCGCGCTGTCAACCAGTACCTTGCCCTGGCCAATGTTTCCGCAGCTCAGAGAAGGGACAAGACCAGCAACATCCCGTCCATCGTCCCCGATGATGACTGGAGGCACATGCAGCAGGTGTGCTTAGTGCTGGCTCCCTTCCTGCAGGCCACAAACATGGTGAGCAGGGACCATGCTATGGTCTGCGAGTGGGTGCCCCTGGTTTCTCTGCTGAACAGGGCCCTCGATGCTTTGCTGGAACAGGGAGCGGCAGCCTTGGACCAGCAGGAGCGGCAACCAGCTGCGCAGTCCACCTCTGAGGGGGAGGAGGAGGAGGACTTGGTGGAGGTCCCTGACCTGGCAGCTGATGAGGGGGATCAGCACAGCGCAGCTGAGTTGGTGCGGGGGTGGAGAGAGGATGAGGCGGCAGAGGAGGAGGATGAGGACAGCACTGACGTCGATGTGCCAGCAGACGTGGCCCGCCTCTTCCCAATGGCAGCGCACATGCTGACGTGCCTGCGCAGGGACCCCAGGGTGATCCAGATGAAGCAGAGGGAGGACATCTGGATCAGCATGATGTTGGACCCACGCCTCAAGGGGAAGTTGAGCCAGTTCCTGCCGCCTGCAGGAGGAGACCCAGCGCAACAAATAAGGAGCTTGCAGCAGGCCCTTGTTGAGCGCTTGGAGGAAGCCTTCCCCCAGCCTTCCACCCCCACTGTCCAGCAGCCAGCACAGAGGCAGCAGCAGGTGCCTGCATCCAGCAGCAGCAAGCGCCCCACAGACCTGCTGTCTCTCAGCCACGAGCTCTACAGGACTGTAGAGGCTCCGGCAGCAGTGACTAGAGAGGAGATGCATGCAGCAGCATCCTCCTCCGGTCACAGCCAGCGCCTGACCCGCATGGTGGCTGACTACATGGGGTCGTACAGCGGGCTTGACAGCGATGCCCCTGTTGATCCCATGGAGTATTGGGTCAAGCGCATGGAGATCTGGAGCGAGCTGGCGCAGTACGCCCTGGAAGTGCTGTCCTGCCCCCCTTCCAGCGTGCTGTCCGAGCGCTGCTTCAGTGCAGCTGGTGGCGTGGTCACCGAGAAACGCTCACGTCTGTCTCACAAGTCTGTGGACAGACTGACGTTTCTCAAGATGAACCAGGCGTGGGTGGAAGGCGAGTTCCTGGCCCCTGTTGTCGGCGAGAGGGGGACATGAACTGGCTGCCGGAACCATCGTTAATGTGCCTTACCACCCTTTACCACCTCCTGGCTCCTGCTCACTAAGCCAGCCTGGTTCACTTTGACTATTACGTCACCTGCAGCCACACATTTTACACCTACAGTGGGCTGCTGTGTACTGCCCTTCTGCTGTCTGTCTGTGTTTCCCACTGCCAGGGTACACAGATGATTAACCTTCTGCTGCCACTCTGCCACCAGCTATTACGTCAAACAATAGCTATATTGGTTGCAAAACCAAAACCAAACAAACCATTAAAAAAAAAAAAAAGGTTTAATTTTTCTGAGGTGCCCGGGTTGAAAACTGTGTTGTCCCAGTTGTGTATTGGACACAATGTGGGCTGCACGACCGCTGTCTGGGACCTCCTGTTGTGTTTATTTACAGCCCTGGTATCACCGCTAGGTACCAGGGCTATTATGTCACGCTGCC
>NC_090650.1:21314975-21372850 GCF_040937935.1 Hyperolius riggenbachi
GAAGAAGAAGAAGAAGAAGAAGAAGAAGAAGAAGAAGAAGAAGAAGAAGAAGAAGAAGAAGAGAGAAGAAGAAGAAGAAGAAGAAGAAGAAGAAAGAAGAAGAAGAAGAAGAAGAAGAAGAAGAAGAAGAAGAAGAAGAAGAAGAAGAAGAAGAAGAAGAAGAAGAAGAAGAAGAAGAAGAAGAAGAAGGAAGAAGAAGAAGAAGAAGAAGAAGAAGAAGAAGAAGAAGAAGAAGAAGAAGAAGAAGAAGAAGAAGGAAGAAGAAGAAGAGAGAAGAAGAAGAAGAAGAAGTATATACAGTAACACTACTGAACAAAATTAAGGACACAACTTCTCTTTCCACATTTTTTTTTAAAGGAACATCCCCACATAATCACTTGCTGTTGTTACTTGGAAAAAAAGAGGTTTCTTGCATCATTCACCCTCAAAACAAGTGTTGGAAGCTATTTAAGGCCAATTCGGAATAGTCAGCTCGAATAGTTAGCTCGAATAACCGACTCGAATAGTGAGCTCGAAGTCCGAGGTCGAATCGAATAGTAAAAAATTATTCGACTCGAAAATTCGAATGACCTCGAATAATTTACTATTCGAGATTCGACCCAAACTCGGAATTTTAAAAAGGGGTATTTGAGCACCACTACTTGGGAGGTAAATAACAGACTTGTGAGGTAAATAACGGACTTGTGAGGTAAACAACGGACGAATTTGTGAGTAGGGGATGGTTAGAAATGCTCATTTTTGATTCTGTGGAAATCCCAATTACCAAAAATTGCAGACTACCGATTAAATGGATTTCCAATTTCTGAAATCTGATTTCCGAAGAAAGCCTTTTTTTTAACCAGTTCACCCCCAAGGGTTTTTATCCTAACGGACCAGAGCAATTTTCAGTTGTCAGCGCTCCTCCCTTTTATTCCCTAATAACTTTATTACTACTTATCACAAGAAAATGATCTATACCTCGTTTTTTTCGCCACCAATTAGGCTTTCTGTGGATAGTACATTTTGCTAAGAATTTTTTTATTCTAAATGCATTTTAATGAGAAAAACAGAAAAAAAAAGAAAAAAAAATCATTATTTCTCAGTGTTCAGCCTTTATAGTTTTAAAATTAACCATTCTCCTGTGGATAAAACAAACACGTTTTATTTGCCCAGTGGTCCCGATAATTAAACCGTTTAGATTATGTCCCTACCACAATGTATGGCGACAGTATATTATTTTGAAATATAAGTGGTTATTTTTCTGTTTGTTCTGGCCATAATTACAAGCCCCTATGTAATAAATTAAAATTAATTTTCCCCCATAAAATATAGAATAAAAAAAGCTGAGTCCCTAAGGCAACTATTTTTTTTTTTTTTTTAAGCTGATTTTTTTTTTTTACAAGTGTTTTTTTTTGGGGGGAGGGTTGGAAGTGTAATTTTATTAATGATGTGTATATACTTGAAAATGTATGTGTTTTGTAGGTGTAATATACTTTTTGGCCACAAGATGGCGCTGGTGAACACTCATAAGACGTGTTCACTTTTTTTTTTTTTTTCTTTACACACTTTATTAAACTGTTACATTTCCTGTTTATATGAATGGACGTAGCCGCTGTTCGCGGTCACGTCCATTCACTCCAGGCACTGCGATTGGGTAGAGGACTGTTCAGTCCTCTTCCCCAATCGCCCAGCACGGGATCCCGACGGTAATGGCGGCGGTAGCGGCGGACACACGGCGGTAGCAGCGGCGGGAATGCGCGACGTATTAAAACGTCATGTTGCTGTTAATAGCGGTAAGCATGACGTTTTAATACGTTAGGATGGCGGTAAATGGTTAAAGGGATCCTAAGTGCTAAAAAACCCCCCCAAAATTCGGACTTACCTGAGGCTTCCTCCAGCCCCCCATAACCCTTGAGGTCCTCTGGCATCCTCTTATTCCCTCTCCTGGTCCCGCTGGTGGCTCCGGTAATCTACTACTCTCTGGTGAAGTCGCACATGCGCACCCTCGCCGCATGCTCGTCCTGTCATCACGCTGATCATTGTATGCCTCCTGCGTATGTTCAGAACTGCGCATGTGCAGGAGGCTTATGCTGACCAGTGTGATGATGCGACGGACGTGCGGTGGGGGTGCACACTTGCGACTTACCGGATTACCGGAGCCACCAGCGGGACCAGGAGAGGGGAGAAGAGCGATGCCGGGGAACCTCGCGAGCTATGGAGGGGCTGGAGGAAGCCTCAGGCAATTCCAAATTTCATTTTTATTCAGCGCTCAGGGTCCCTTTTTATCAAGGAATTAAATATGGTTAAAGTGAGATTAAGCTTTGACATAACATTCAATAAAAACATGTTTTCCTACTTTTATTACCCATACAGTTATTTTATTTGCTTTTGTGCACCATTATTATCGTCCATTTGCAAACTATAGGTTCCCAAAGTACTGTTTATCTGCTCTGAAAGCTGCCATTGCAATTAATTGCATAGCTGCTGTATTTATATATTATAATGTATCCAGTGAGAATTTGACTTCTGTGTACACTTTCTGTTTGTGTTCAGCTGAAACACTGCCAGCAATGTTTACTAAAAGTGGCTGATAAGGAAACATTAACAAGATAATGTAATTACTTCCACAACTTCGGATTTGGATTTAAGCTTCCCACTAAAGAAGAAAGTGCTGTGTTTAACTGTTTAAATGCTGTTTTGCTACTATTTTTTTTTCCTGGTAATAGGTTTTATGCTGTAAAGAATCTTTTGAGAGCAAAGAAAAAATGCTGAATATCATTTTCAAGTAGAGACAGATGTGGGTGATCCAGAAATTGCGGTGGTGGCGTGGATCCTGGAGGGTCTCCACCTCATCGGTAACAGAGGGAGGGGGCAGGGCCGGCACCATCTCGCATGATGTAGCTCCACCCCTTGTGTGAGGATGAGTACCAGTATCATTTTGTAAATACACAGGGCTGCGTTGTGCTGTAAGGGATCAAAGTGTCAGGCTAGATCCGGCAAGGGGTAGAGAGGTTGGGGACTAGGCGTGTACACAAGAGCCTGCTGCACACTGAATAGGGACTGTCTACAAAACTTTGCATGATTCCTTATCAGTGGCTGAGCAGATGCAGTCATTAGGCTAATTGTGCAGAGAACACAGTTTTTTCTCTCTGTGCCCTTAGTTGTCAAGTCTCTCAGAACAGGGAAAATAAGTTTCTCCCCCAACAGGGGCTCCTGCGGCTTCTGGGCCCCCCTGCGGCAGCATCCCTTGCAGGGTCTATTGTTACGCCCCTGCCTATGCGGTGGCCGGTTCACAGGTATCTTATGAAGATTTGCCTCCAAGATTTGGTAACTCCTTTCTTTTTATCGAGGCAGCTAATGAAGCCTCCGGGACGATGACATGTAGAATGGGCACATCAGCAGCGCTCCGTGACCTGAACATCTGTTACCAGGACAATGGCGCGGTGCGCAGGCTCGCACGGCTGCCCGCCTTGTGTTTACAAACCAGCTGAATCACTCTCTGCTCTGTTTGTTTTGTACTTGGGAAGTGAACACACGGGCATCTCCGCTATGTAAACCGATCCAGATTCTTTCCAAATGTTTTCTCTTCCTCATTGTTCCTCCTTCAGGTGACTCGTGGCTCTGATGACAGCTTTACAAACGCTGGCTTGTCATCCGCCTGGCCATACCGCCTTCCCGACTGAACAGAGCGCTACTGTGCGCCTAGAACTGGGTACCCCGGTGTTTTTTCAAGCCTTTTTTAAAGCATGCGAGAGAAAATCGCTGCCGGGAGACTTGGGAGCATGATACAGATGATATACGCCTTAGCCTGCTCCTGCACAAGTCCCGGTGGCGTTAAATACTATTCCCTCTCCAGGTCCACGTGGATGGTGGGGAATGGTGTAATTCGGCTTCGAGCTATTGCTGGCGGACAAATTACAGTGTTTTAAAAGTAACTTCAGCTCCTTCTTCTGATGGCGCTAAAGTTACTCACTGTGCCTGCTAGAGCTGTAATTCCTATTATGGTCTATGGTGGCGCTGGCTGCGCCCAAATCTCCTTCACTATAATCCATGTGCTCGCTTTTAGACCCCAAACTACTAGCAATTAGGTTGATAGGTGAATGTAAACAGTGTCTAGGAAACACCTGTTATAAGACAAACATGCCTCCCAGTGCAGTACTGAAGCAGTAAAAAAGGGTGCATGCTGCAAGTGGACTAATTGAACGCCAATAGAAAATAGTGGTATTAGGGCGCCGGAGCGGAAATTTGGGCTTGTAAACAGCAGGCACCGCTGGTGCCCAAATGCTGATATTTTGTGGCGTCAAAATTTTAACGGGTTTTTTTTTGGGGGGGGGGGGGGGGGGGGGGGTTGCCGCTTGCCGTGGATGGGGGGGTTGGAGTTAGATATGCAGTGTGTGCTGAGTGGGGGGTTAGTTTTAGGCATTAAAGGACAACTGAAGAGAGAGGTATATGGAGGCTGCCTTGTTTATTCCCTTTTAAGCAACACCAGTTGCCTGGCTGCCCTGCTGATCCTCCGCATCTAATACTTTCAGCCATAGACCCTGAACAAGCATGCAGCAGATCCGGTGTTTCTGACATTATTGTCAGATCTGACAAGATTAGCTGCATGCTCGTTTCTGGTGTTATTCAAACACTACTGCAGCCAAATAGACCAGCTGATCTGCAAGGCAACTGGTATTTTTTAAAAGGAAATAAACATGGCAGCCTCCATAGTCTTCTCACTTCAGTTGTCCTTTAAGCAGGTAGTGAGTGTGGGGTGGAGGGGAAGTGTACTATTTGGCCATAGTAAAATTCGCATGGATGACGATGTATGTGAATTTAACCATGGCAGTGCTGGTGTGCTTTTTCCATTGTTTCTATGCGAATTCGCATGAAAATTCGCATGAAAATCCGCATGCCCAAACTTCATGCGAATTTCCTATTAAATACATTGTATGCGATTCGCATAGCAGTATGCGAATTCTGATGGCTCTGCCATGCACATTTTTTTCTGCACAGAAAAATGCAAAGGAATCCTGACAAGTGGAAACAGTCCCATTCACTTGTATTGCTATGCGAATTTGCATGCGAAAAAGGCATGGGAATTCGCGATAGTGGAAATGGGCCGAGACTCAGCAGGATAGCCAGGCAACTGGCATTAAGAGGAAATGCATATGGCAGCCTCCATATCCCTCTCACTTCAGTTGTCAAGGAATTGAAATACATCCTTACTAGTGAGCGTGTGTGAAAAAAAGATCACCAGGAAAAAAGGGCCTGGCTAGATAACGAAATGGCGCAGGTGGATAACGAAATAACGATAAACATTGTGAGCGAAATTTGTTAAAGAAAAATACCGTTTTAAATCAGACGAAAGTTGATAATGAAAATATATTAATGTTAAAAATCGTTATGTAATTCAACAATACAGCTTAACCCAACCCTACCCTCACACAGAACCCTCCCCTGGTGGTGCCTAAAACTAACCCCCCCCCCGGTGGTGCTTAACCCTAAGAACCCCCCTGGTGGTGCCTAACCCCCCGGTGGTGCCTAACCCCCCCCCCCACGTGGTGCCTAACCCTTCCGTGTTGCCTAACCACCCCCTTGGTGGTGCCTAGCCCTAACCCCCCCCCCCCCCTGCAGAAACACCCTTTTAAACATAGAAACGAAAATGTCTTTGATAACTTAAAATCTGTACATACAAAAACGAAATAATATGACAAAAACTTTAACTTTGCAAGCTTCTAAAATAATAACATACTTCAAAAACTTTAATGTTCTAATGTTGTTAACGATATTTATCTGGCACCCTTTATTCAGCTTTTTTGTCGTTTTAGGCGCCCTTTTCGCCCACTAGCGGCTGGCGCCCTTTTCGTCCACTTGCTGCCGGCGCCCTTTTGTCCTGTTACCGCTAGTGAAGAGGTTTTTATCCTGATCCACTGTATACATCCCTGTTAAAGAGATTATCACTTCCTCTCTGCCCTTTGATAAACGTGGGAGGAACATAAAGTTAGCAAAATTCTCTTCACTGTGGCCACAGACAGCAATAAAATCCTAGCAGAGGTTCTGAACTTCTGACCCTTCTTTGCTCTTTACAGAGAAAAAGTATAAACTTGAGATTCTCACACTTTATTTATCAGTTGTGTCCTAACTTACAAGAATCAAAAAACTTCACTGCCTGAGCGACAGCACAGCCTAGTGGCAGATAGTGAGAAGTACACAGGACAAAAGTGAACAGGATTTGCTTTCTTGAAATACTGCAGGTATTTTTATGCTGTTTTCCAGAACAATTCCTCCCCCACCAATTGGACATTGAAAGTCTGTTTCAATGAATTGTACTTATGGTGATTGGAGGTTGAGCTGGCTCTGGTGTGCAGGATCGCCAAGGGAAGGGAGGTCACATGACCCCACATTATTATTATAGCATTTATATAAAGCTGACATCTTCTTCACTGTCACTCAGAGGAGCTCACAGTCTAATCCCTACCATAGTCATATGTCAGGGGCAAACCCAGGATTTTCAAGGAAGGGGGGGGGGATACCTGAAAGGTCTTCCTCAGCCACGCACAGTACAGTATAATAATATGGTAGAAAAAAAAAACCACATAAATCCAGGCACCTCACCTCTAGTTAGGACATTGAAATAATTCATTTAAGGAAAGGGAGGTGCTAAAGGGGGTGTGGCCAAAAAAATAGCAAAAATCAATAACCCTTCGCAACACTCGCATGCAAATGTTCAAACTAATGCATTTACAGATTCACTCATCCAGGCACAACTGTTATCCCTACAGCTAAGTTAAAAGCCAGGGTCTTAAGGTTCGTATACACGTCCGATAAAGATCGTTCGTTACGAACGATTCGTGACGTTTACACGATATTCAAATTAGACCGAAAAGATCGTTCATAATGAACGATTGTGTACACACGTGAAAGATATAAGTATAAAGTACTGAACGACGAACGATAAAAAAATGCGTGTGCAAACGGAAGTGACGTTATGACAGTAAATAAGAACATGAGTACTACTCCACAGATAATCATTATCGGACGATCTTTGTACACACTGCCACGATTGAACGATTATCTTTTGAAAAAATCCGCCGGGTTGGATCGGCCGGATTGAACGATAACGGTCGTTACGTTATCGTCCAAAAAAACGATCGTTGGAAAATGGAGCGCACGATTATCGGTCCGATTGTCGTTATCGTTCGTTTTTGAACGATCGTTATCGTACGTGTGTACTCAGCTTTAGTTCACAATGGAATGCATTCTTATGCTTAGTCACCTATACTGCGCAGAAGTACCCAGGTAAACATAGGTGTCCTAACTCTGGCCCTGTAACATGCATAGTGCAGACATGCAAACACATTCATTGCATCAAACCTATCTAGGGATTAGGAGCACACATCCTGACGTCCTCTCCTGGGACAGATAGTGCATCTTACCAATCGCACAAGGGAGCTACCGTAATGTATCCATGCGCACAATGCACATACACCAGCATAAGCTGTGTGCATGTGCATGGATACATTACGTTAGCTCCCTTGTGCGATTGGTAAGATGCGCTATCTGTCCCATGAAAGGACGTCAGGATGTGTGCTCCTAATCCCTAGATAGGTTTGATGCAATGAATGTGTTTGCATGTCTGCACTATGCATGTTACAGGGCCAGAGTTAGGACACCTATGTTTACCTGGGTACTTCTGCGCAGTATAGGTGACTAAGCATAAGAATGCATTCTATTGTGAACTAAGACCCCGGCTTTTAACTTACCTGTAGGGATAACAGTAGTGCCTGGATGAGTGAATCTGTGAATGCATTTGTTTGATCATTTGCATGCGAGAGTTTAAAGGGTTACTAATTTTTGTTATTTTTAATAATATGGTACGACATTATGCTGGGTATACATAATGAAATTTCCCATCCGAGCGACCGACCGACAACGGGATCGATCAGGAGCAGTCTGGATACAGATAATAATGAGGTTAGCCGACATTGGTAATGAAGGGGAAAGTGAAGCATTCACACAGCAGGGCACAGGGCTGTGCTCATTCCTGACTATTAAGTTCCCCAGAGCTGCTCCATGCTCTGTACACACGCTGCTGTTCCATGCTCTGTACACACGCTGCTGTTCCATGCTGGGGAGAGACCTTGGGCACGCTGCATACTCTTTTTTTGAAAACGGTGCTCCCTCTCTTTTGTTTATATGCTCTGTGCTCTGTACACACGCTGCTGCTCCATGCTCTGTACACAACTGCTGCTATATCCAAAGTTAACTGTATCCGGGAAAGAAAGGGGGCAGTGCTGTGAGCTGCAGGATACCGGTAGATATTCTGGTGTCTCAGCTTGTGCCTGTCCTCAGACACTGCACAGGCCCTGGTCTGAGGGGGGATTCTGGGCAGCTGTAATCCCCCCCCCCTGCGTTTGCCTATGTATGTATGGTGTAGGGTATGTATCGTAGTCTAAGGCCAATTTAGGGAGAAGCCAAATAACTTATCTGTATGTGTTTGGGATGTGGGAGGAAACCGGAGTGTCCGGATTCACCTATCGATTGGAAGCAGATGATAGCATTATCGCTTGGCTACAGTGGCGTAGCTAAGGAGCTGTGGGCCCCGGAGCAAGTTTTACATTGGGGCCTGAGCACTCTATATATACAGCACCTAAGACTTATTCAACTCCTGGAAATAGTTGCAAAAACAACCTAACACCCTGGACTGACTTCAAAAGTATTAGTGAGGAAGAGATCTCAGACGTCCTCCGTCGCCTCCGCCAGACAACCTGCGACCTGGACCAACTAAACATATGCTGAAATGCCCTGACCTGCTTGGTCCAGCATTTCACAAAATAGTAAATTGCTCTCTGCAAGCAGGGAGGTTTCCTACCTCTCTAAAAGAAGGAATCATCAAGCCCCTTCTTAAAAAACCTTCCATGGATCCAGATGCTATGAGCAGCTACAGACCTGTCTCAAACCTCCCCTTCTTAGGTAAAGTTATTGAAAAGGCTGTCTATCTGCAACTTGAAACCAGCCTGTCAGTAAACAACATCCTGGACCCTCTACAATCTGGCTTTAAGAAACACCACAGCTGTGAAACAGCCCTCATCCAAGTCTGCAACGATCTGCTCATGGCAAGGGACAGAGGGGAATGCTCCATCCTAATCCTGTTGGATCTCTCAGCGGCTTTTGATACAGTTGACCACAAAATCCTGCTTAACAGACTGCAGGAGTACTGTGGCATCAGTGGATCAGTCCTCCAGTGGTTCAGATCATTCCTGACTGACAGAACACAGAGAGTAGCCCTAGGGCCCATAATGTCCAAACCTGCACCTCTACAATTCGGAGTGCCACAAGGATCAATCCTATCCCCTCTGCTGTTTGCAATCTACATGTTGCCACTCGGTACTAGAGATGTAGCGAACTGTTCGCCGGCGAACGGTTCCAGGCGAACTTTGGGGGTTCGCGTTCGCGTGCACCAGGCGAACTTTTGCGGAAGTTCGATTCGCCCCATAATGCTGTATTGAGCAAAACTTTGACCCTCTACATCACATCACAGTCAGCAGTCACATTATTGCCAAACACACTGCTCTCACTGCTGGAGGCCCGCTCCCCCTCCCTCCTCCAAGCAAGATCCTTATGCCATTTCACTCACTTGTCTGCCTACACTAATTACTTAAAGAAAACCTAAACTGAAAATTAAAAGTCAAAATAAGCATACACAAGTGATACTTACCTTCCATGTAGTCTACTCCTCAGTGTCTTTCTCCTGTCTCGCATCCTATTTGTTCACTGTGATCAAGGAAATTTTCCGTCCTCCATTTTGAAAATGGCCATTACCCATAACCGCTTTCTGGTCAGCACACATCGCCCACTTGAGCCATAGGGAAACATGGACATTACCTGGTACATCAGTTTTCCTC
Source organism: Hyperolius riggenbachi (assembly GCF_040937935.1). Taxonomy (NCBI): domain Eukaryota; kingdom Metazoa; phylum Chordata; class Amphibia; order Anura; family Hyperoliidae; genus Hyperolius; species Hyperolius riggenbachi. The sequence goes on from NC_090650.1 coordinate 21,324,845, forward strand.
TCAGCTGTAACTGACAGCAACTGATATATAACCGACAGCAACTGATATATTTCAGATCTGACAAAATATTGTTAGAACTGGAAGGGATTATTGTCAGAAGAAAATGGTGAGCTTCTGAGAGGAACTGATGGCAAGGTAACTATGTAATGTTCATTTGAAATTACCTCATGTGTTTATTTTAAATATTTTTACTCAGTACAGGTTCTCTTTAAGGGACAGCTGCTTCCCTCCTCCCTCCTCCCTCCAGCTTCAGTTAGTACTGTTGTAGTACAGCAGTTAGGGAGGAGGGTGGGCCTCCAGGTATTAGAGCCCTTGAAACAGGTTTTCTATCATTTTTGCAGCCGGTAGAATTTTTTTAAATTTTTAAAGTTTGCCTCCCCATTGAAGTCTATTGCGGTTCGCAAACTTTTTCGCGAACCGAACCTTTCGCGAAGGTTCGCGAACCGAAAATCGGAGGTTCGCGACATCTCTACTCGGTACACTTATCCAACGTCATGGCCTGACGTACCACTGCTACGCCGATGACACACAGCTATACCTGTCCTTCAAACCTGGTGGAACAGACCCTACTCCAAAAATAAACTCTTGCTTAGCTGAGCTTCAAGCATGGATGAATGATAACTGGTTGAAACTGAATGCTGACAAAACTGAGGTCCTGTTTGTCCAAAGCCAGCACTCGCCATCAAAACAGCTCTATCCTAAAGCAACACCAATCAGGATTGGGAATTCAGACATAAACAGCTCCAACCTTGTGCGCAGCCTTGGCGTACTAATCGATGCAGAATTGAGTTTCAGAAACCAAATTTCATCTGTAGTTAAATCTTCCTACTTTCATCTGAAGAACATTGCAAAGATTAAACATCTGATTCCCCCAGAGGATCTTCCAACCCTAGTCCACGCCTTCATCACATCACGGCTGGACTACGGCAATGCCCTTTATGCTGGCCTCCCCAAAAAGGACCTGTGTCACCTGCAATTAGTGCAGAATGCTGCTGCCAGATTGCTAACAAACCAGCCTCGCCACTGTCACATTACACCGATCCTTCGCTCACTGCACTGGCTACCAGTAGAATGGAGAATACTCTTCAAGATTGGACTGCTGACATTCAAATCCCTGCACAATCTGGGCCCTGGATACATGAAGGACTTGCTGAAGCTGCACCACACCTCTCACAACCTCAGATCAGCAAGTTCTATAAACTTGGTCACTCCCAGAGTGCACCTCAAAAAATCTGGAGATAGAGCCTTCTGTCATGCTGCCCCTACTCTTTGGAACTCCCTGCCACACCCAGTAAAGACAGCACCATCCCTGGAGCTATTCAAATCCAGACTGAAAAGCCACCTGTTTAGCCTGGCATTTCCAGACTTATAAAATTCTTCCTCTGTACCACGATGGTCTGAGCCATGCTTATGCACTTTGAGTCCCACGGGAGAAAAGCGCTTTACAAATGTTATTTGTTGTTGTTGATTTGGCACACCAAATTCTGCCAAGGACAACCACAGTGTCAGAGGTGCAAGAAGGGGAAGTGCTTGTTAATGATTACTACAATTCAAAGTATCTATAGAAGTGATTATTACCAGCACAAGGCCAATAAAGAGCGAATACTGCAGTTGAGGGAGGGCCCCGATACGGTTGCAACCTCTGCACCCCCTATTGCTATGCCACTGCTTGGGTACTATCTAGATGAGACAAAGATGGCTTCTGAGGACTGTGATCCCGCTGGCTGACATATCTGGGTTCCCCCTGTCTGATCACTGCGATCAGCTCTCCTGGCGGCAGGTCACGGTCTCCCCCCCTTCATAGCGGACGGGCGAGCGAGCGGTGAGATTACTTCCGGAAGTGTTGTGCACAGTGCAGCCCCCAGCCAATCTGCTGCCTGAATGACGCACCTCAGGCTGTGTTAACATGCGGGGAGGGGGTCAGGCAGCCAGATCCCCAGTATGGCTAGCTAGGCATGGTGTCCCCAGTGTGTAGCCCGGTGTCCCCCCTGTAGCCAGCAGCCTTTACTCACCTCCCAGGCTTCAGCCATGAGCAGCTCTAGCGCCGTCCGCTCTGGCCGGCATCCCCGCTCGCACTGCCATTAAGTTCAGGGTTGCGGCTTGATGACGTCACTTAACGCAGAGCAAGCAGGGATGCCAGTCAGAGTGCAGGGGAGCGACGATCGCCGGGGGAACGTCAGGAAGGTGAGTCCCTGTCTTCTTTAGGGATGGTCGGAATGCCAATTTCCGATTCCGCGGTAAATCCGCATTCCGTCATGTACCAATTACCGATTCCGCTTTCCGCTACTAATTTCCGCATTCCAATGCGGAATTTCCGCCGGAAATCGCGGAAATTCCACCCGACTTTAACATCGATTTTCTCAAAAACTATAAGGTCTTTTTGAAAACTTTTTTTTTGCATCTTGTTCACAAGATTCAGTTTAATAAACCCTGCAAATTTGGTGTTTGTAGGACTTACAGGAGCTTTGCTATTAACCGCTAAAGTCGGCGGATTTTTACTGTAATGTAAAATGCAGAAAATAGGCAGATGCAGATTTTCTGCATTTTACATTACAGTAAAAATCCGCCGACTTTAGCGGTTAATAGCAAAGCCCCCTTAAGTCCTAGAAACACCACATTTTCAGGGTTTATTAAACTGAATCTTGTGAACAAGATGCAAAAAAAGTTTTCAAAAAGACTTTATAGTTTTTGAGAAAATCGATGTTAAAATCGGGTGGAATTTCCGCGATTTCCAGCGGAAATCCTTGCATTACCGATTTCGGCATTCCGATGCGGAAATGCAATTTCCGATCGGAATTTCAGAAATTGCATTTCCGCGGAATCCGAATGAGCATCCCTAGTCTTCTTCCCCTCAGACCACCACTGCCAAAAGTGATCACTACGATCCGCCGGCGATCATAGTGATCAGGAGCCAATCGCAATGGCTGCTGATCACTGAAGGAAAATGTCAGCTGTCATATGACATATTAAAGTGAACCAGAGACGAAGCACCCTCATGTGTTTTACCATATATATCAATGGGAACATTAGAGAAAACACCTACCCTGCTTTCTGTTTCATCCTTCACTGCTCAGCCTTCCAGTTAGCAGCCCTAATAAAATCCCCGACTGAGCATTAAGTCTGGCTTTGCTCAGGAATCATTATAGCTGAGTCTGTCTTCTCTGATGTCTTTACAAGGCTAAGCCTGCTCCCTTCTCACTCTGCTATATTGATTCCTGAGCAAAGCCAGACTGAATGCTCAGTTGGGGATTTTATCAGGGCTGTAATAAGCAGGCTGAGCAGTGAAGGATGAAACAGAGAGCAGGGAAGGTGTTTTCTCTAATGTTCCCACTGATCTATATGGTAAAATACATGAGGGTGCTTCGTCTCTGGTTCACTTTAATCTCCCCTCTCGGGTTGTGCACGATCGCATCGGGAGCACGAATGACAGGTGGCGTAAATCCTACACCGCATCAGGCTTAGGCAGCCACAAGTGCGGTGTAGGATTTACTACACGCGGTCTGCAAAAGGTTAACCTCCCTGTCGGTATGATTCTTTTTCGGATTTTAGGTTCTTTTTAAAATGATTTAGACCCTAAAATCAGTGAAAAAAAATCATGCCGCCAGTCTCTGCAGCAGACCCTGCTGTTACTCACCTCCCTGTGCTCCAGCGCTGAAATTTTACCCCCATCCTCCAGGTGGCGCTGTAACTCTGTTGTAAAATTGATGACAGTGATCTCACCAGAGTGATTCAGAGCCTCGGGGGACAGAAAGGAGAACGGCTACCGACTTCTGGATTCCCTGGAAGGTGAGAAAAAAACATCCGCTGCACGCTATACTCTGCATTGAGCTCCCATCGGCTAGCCCGAGCTCAGCTCATGATTACTGCCAGGGAGGTTAAAAGAATGCGAACCCCCAGCAGGAAAGTCAGGCAACTGGTATTGCTTAAAGGGAACCAGAGACGAAGCACCCTTGTGTATTTTACCATATATATCAGTAAGAACATTAGAGAAAACACCTACCCTGCTCTCTGTTTCATCTTCACTGCTAAAAGTGTCTGTTATCAGCTGTGATAAGAATCCCTGACTGAGCATTCAGTCTGGCTTTGCAGGGAATAATTATAGCTGAGTCATTACAGCAGAGCCAGCAGGGGGCAGGCTTGGGCTTGAAAAGACACCAGAGAAGACAGACTCAGCTATAATCTTTCCGTAGCAAAGCCAGACTGAGTGCTCAGTCAGGGATTCTTATCAGAGGTGACAACAGTCAGATTAAACAGAGAACAATGAAACAAAGAGCAGATTAGGTGTTTACTGTCATGTTCCCACTGATTTATAAGGTAAAATACAAGAGGGTGCTTCATCTCTGGTTCTCTTTAAAAAGGAAATAAATATGGCAGCCTCCATGATCCTCTTGCTTCAGTTGTTCTTTAAAGGATACTTTACTCCTGATGAAACTTTAAAAACGGGGAGCAGGCATGTGTAGTGGGCTCTCAGCTCCGCCCCATTCTCCTCCACTCCCCTCCAATGACCCCCCCAAGCTACATCCTGGTCGGGAGGATCGGTGAAGACTGTGCTGCGACGCGTGTCCTTGACACCTGCGAGCTCTCTGCGCATGCGCACTTCACAGTTGTGCATATGCAGAGCACTCCCGGCTGCAGACATGCGGTCAAGGATGCGAAATGATAGGCAGCGCCTGCACAGTCTTCACCAACCCTCCCAACCAGGAAGTAGCATCGCATCATAACGGAGGGGAGCGGAGGAGAACGGGGAGAGTGGTGGGCATGAGTAGAGCCTCTTAAGGTGGCCACTAACGGTCCAATTTCTAGAGAAAAATCGTTCGAGCGATTGGATAATTCGGATGTGATCAGATTGTTTGCAAATAATATTGTTGATGGGCACATCAAAATTTGGATTTTCTTGTTGGTTGTGATAGATAGGAAGCAAAGATGGGTTCGTTGATGGTGAAGTGAACAATTTCATTTCCGATCAGAATTACCTAATCGCTAGGACGATTTTTCGCTAGAAATTGGATCGTTAGTGGCCACCTTTACACATAGAAGCCCTCCCCCCCCCTACCGTTTTCATAGTTCCATCAGCACTAAGTAAGCCTAGTGCACACCAGAGGGGATCGGTTGTGTTTTTAGGAACGCTTGCGGCTGAGGAAACGCTTGTGTGTCGGTTTTAGCTGAAACGCAAACTCCCAGGCTGCAGCATTTTTTGGATTTCGGAGGCGTTTCTGCCTCCAATGGTAAGAACAGGAAAAATGCTAAACGCGTTTCCTTATGTAACATGATTAACTTGGCTTCATGATCTTCAGGAACCTGCTGGACTTCATCATGCATACTTGCATGAGCTCACTGGCTCCAGCCTGCTGATCACCTGACATCTAACAGCTAAACAGTAACCAGCACAACTGCCATCTACATGTTTCCTATTTTACATGTATACAGTCAGGGCCGGCCCTAGACTTTTTGCCGCCTGAGGCAAGATTCGAAAAAATCGCCCCCCCCCCCCCCCCAGCCGTGGGGTGGGGAGTGCCGAGCTGGAGGGGTAGCTGGCAGAAAGGGGGTATTGGGCCTAGCGGCGGGGAGGGGGGTCGGACTCCCCCCTCCCTCGCCTGGGTCCCCCGATCTGCGCTCCTCCTCCAGCGTAAAGTACCAGGCAGCCAGCGTGCATATCATTAAGAGGCAGCGGGCGGGGGAATCACTCACCTCTTCCGCGTTCCATCGTGCGCTCCACTGACGTCACTTCCTGCAAGGCCGTCCACTTACAATATAGTGGGCGGCGTTGCTGGAAGTGACGTCAGTGGAGCACGCGATGGAACGCGGAAGAGGTGAGTGATTCCCCCGCCCGTTGCCTCTTCGTCATATGCACGCTGGCTGCCTGGTACTTTACGCTGGAGGAGGAGCGCAGATCGGGGGACCCAGGCGAGGGAGGGGGGGTCCGACCCCCCTCCCCGCCGCTAGGCCCAATACCCCCTTTCTGCCCGCTACCCCTCCAGCTCGGCGGGCGGCCCCAGCGTCCATGCAGAGGCGGGTGCCGCCCCCCCAGATTTGCCGCCTGAGGCAAATGTTTCACCCCGCCTCATGAGCGGGCCGGCCCTGTATACAGTGCTTCAGCTAATATCTGGAAATATGCCTGAAGAAGGGGACTTGATCCCTGAAAGCTTGCATCATTTCACTCCATCAGTTAGCCATTGAAAGGTATTACATTTACAAAACTTTCTTTTTTCTACCTACATCAGGAATAAGGTGTCCTTTAAAAGGAACTCGGAGCTCACAAAAATAAAAAAAAGATTTATACATACCTGGGGCTTCCTCCAGCCCCATCCGCCTGCGTTGCTCCCACGCTGCCGTCCTCCGCTGTCCGCAGCTTCGGGAACTGGGTCCCGTCACTTCTGTCAGTCGGAGCCAGTCTTGGCAGGAGAAGTGCGCTATTTGCGTATCTCTCCAGCAGCCGCTGGAGCGATCCGAGCAGATGGGGCTGGAGGAAGCCCCCGTTACGTATAAATCTTTTTATTTTTGTCAGCTCCGGTACACTTTAAAGCAGACCTGAACTAAGAACTTCTGCTCTACAAGATAAGCAACAGCATAATAACCTTTAAAGAAAAACATTTCTTTGTTACAGCTGATACAAATCCTGCAATAAATCTGCAGGGTGTCTACTTCTTGCTTTCATGGAAGCAGACTTAACCACCCTGGCGTTCTATTAAGATCGCCAGGGCGGCTGCGGGAGGGTTTTTTTTCAATTAAAAAAAAACTATTTCATGCAGCCAACTTTCAGTTGGCTGCATGAAAGCCCACTAGATGGCGCTCCGGAGGCGTTCTTCTGATCGCCTCCGGCGGCCAAAAGTAACACGGAAGGCCGCAATGAGCTGCCTTCCGTGTTATGCTTACTTCGTCGCCATGGCGACGAGCGGAGTGACGTCATGGACGTCAGCCGACGTCCTGACGTCTGCCGCCTCCGATCCAGCCCTTAGCGCTGGCCGGAACTATTTGTTCCGGCTGCGCAGGGCTCAGGCGGCTGGGGGGACCCTCTTTCGCCGCTGCTCGCGGCGGCGATCGGGCAGCACACGCGGCTGGCAAAGTGCCGGCTGCGTGTGCTGCTTTTTATTTGGTAAGAATCGGCCCAGCAGGGCCTGAGCGGCACCCTCTGGCGGTAATGGACGAGCTGAGCTCGTCCATACCGCTAAGGTGGTTAAAGGCTCATACACACATCAGACCATAGTCTTTGGAAAATTGAAGATCACAGACCAATTTAACCCCCTTCCATGTAGTATGAGAGCCATACTTTCACAGTCTATTCTATGGAGCTGAACTCCCCATCAGACAGAAATCTTTGCAGGATGCTGCACACACAGATGCTGTACAGACACAAAAGATCAGTATCTGCAAAAGATCTGTTCCTGCCAAAAATCCATTCCTGCAAATTGCAATGATAGTCTATGAGATCTGCAGATCATCATACACACATGATTTAACTGACATTCATCTGCAGATCAGATCCACCAGGATGGATTTTCAGATCTGCAGATGATTGCTTGATCCGCAGATGAATGTCAGTTAAACAAGGTGTGTATGATGATCTGCAGTTCTTATAGACTATGAATGCAATTTGCAGGAACGGATCTTTGGCAGGAACAGATCTTTTGCAGATACTGATCTTTTGTGTCTGTACAGCATCTGTGTGTGCAGCATCTTGCAAAGATTTTTTTCTGATGGGGAGTTCAGCTCCATAGAAAAGACTGTGAAGGTATGGCTCTCATACTACATGGAAGGGAGTAAAATTGGTCTGTGATCTTTCATTTTGAAAAGACTATGGTCTGATGTGTGTATGTGGCCTTAGGGTTAACTACCTATGTTTACAAATTAGCTCTCTGCCGTGGCAGTCACCTGACACAGGTGAGAGATCAAATTCAGGGGCGTAGCAATAGGGGGTGCAGAGGTAGCGACCGCATCGGGGCCCTTGGACCAGAGGGGCCCCAAAGGGCCCTCCCTCAACTACAGTATTAGCTCTCTATTGGTCCTGTGCTGGTAATAATCCCTTCTATAGATACTTTGAATAGTGGTAATCAGTAATAAGCTGCTCCCCATCCCCTTCTTGCACCTCTGACACTGTAGTTGCCATTGGCAGGTTTTGGTGCGCCGTATCAATTGTTATGTATAGAGTGCTTTGGGGGCCCCATTGTAAAACTTGCATCGGGGCCCACAGCTCTTTAGCTAAGCCACTGATCAAATTGCAACTTGTGATTAGACACAGATGAGGGGCAATTAGACTAATCTCTCTGAATACATACAGGGTGCATTTCTCTATGTTTTCCTTCTGTCCTGTGCAAGAGTTCAGGTCCACTTTAAATTGCGAATTGGGAAAATGCAAGCAAATTACTAGCTGGCACTAGGTGGCGCTAGACATTCATGCTGGAAAATATAGCTGAGAATTTTCAGAAAACAGTAACAATTGAAAATGAAATAAAATAAACGATTGGGGCTGTGTCTGGGGGACAGAGGCTGTTGTTGCATAGATGAAAACTGCTGCTTTGATTAACAGACACTCAAAATGCCATGTGCCTGGCTAGGTTATGTTTTTACCACAGTCCACATTATAGACTCCAATACATTTGAAGAGAAATAATGCTTCATACACACTTAAGATACAAGTCTTTGGAAAATGAAAGATCACAGACCAATCTTACCCCCTTCCATGTAGTATGAGAGCCACACCTACACAGTCTATTCTATGGAGCTGAACTCCCCATCAGACAGAAATCTTACCCCCTTCCATGTAGTATGAGAGCCACACCTACACAGTCTATTCTATGGAGCTGAACTCCCCATCAGACAGAAATCTTACCCCCTTCCATGTAGTATGAGAGCCACACCTACACAGTCTATTCTATGGAGCTGAACTCCCCATCAGACAGAAATCTTACCCCCTTCCATGTAGTAAGAGAGCCACACCTACACAGTCTATTCTATGGAGCTGCACTCCCCATCAGACAGAAATCTTTGCAAGATGCTGCACACACAGATGCTGTAGACATTCAAAAGATCAGTATCTACAAAAGATCTGTTCCTGCAAAAGATCCGTTCCTGCAAAATGCATTCATAGTCTATGAGATCTGCAGATCATCATACACACCTTGTTTAAAGAGACTCCGTAACAAAAATTGCATCCTGTTTTTTATCATCCTACAAGTTCCAAAAGCTATTCTAATGTGTTCTGGCTTACTGCAGCACGTTCTACTATCACCATCTCTGTAATAAATCAACTTATCTCTCTCTTGTCAGACTTGTCAGCCTGTGTCTGGAAGGCTGCCAAGTTCTTCAGTGTTGTGGTTCTGTGATGCATCTCCCCCCTCCAGGCCCCTCTCTGCACACTGCCTGTGTATTATTTAGAGTAGGGCAGCTTCTCTCTGCTCTATTATCTTTTACAATCTGGATAAATCCTCCTCTGAGCTGGCTGGGATTTCACATACTGAGGAATTACATACAGCAGAGCTGTCTGCACTCTGCAGGAAGAAACAGCCTGACACTTCAGTGGAAGATAGCTGCAGGGGGAAAGAAACACACAAATGATCTCTTGAGATTCAAAAGGAAGGCTGTATACAGCCTGCTTGTGTATGGATGTATTTTCTATGTGTGGACATACTGTACATCAATCTACTTCCTGTTTTGGTGGCCATTTTGTTTGTTTATAAACAAACTTTTTAAAACTGTTTTTAACCACTTTTAATGCGGCGAGGAGCGGCGAAATTGTGACAGAGGGTAATAGGAGATGTCCCCTAACGCACTGGTATGTTAACTGTTGTGCGATTTTAACAATACAGACTTCATCTGCATATCTGGCAATCTTCTGCAGATCTGAAAATCCATCCTGGTGGATCTGATCGGCAGATGATTGTCTGTTAGGCCTGGTCCACACTAGGTCCGGAAACCTATCCGTGGCTGCGTTTTTCAAACCTGATGAAAAACGGAGTCCCGGATACTAATGTTCAAAATAGCCGTGAGCCGCCGGGATTGTTTTTCCGGCACCATGATTGGTTGCGGATAGGAGGTGGGGTCGGGTGACGCGCATGACGCGTATGTAGTGACGCGTGCGGACATTAACGTGCCCGCGTCCTTCATAAATGGCTGGACGCGGGGATTCCTCTTTGCCACGCCTCCCTTCGTAAAAGCCGGTAGACCCGGCGAAACATGTCAGGGCTGCTGGCGTGCTGCTAGCACGGTCCCTGCCTTGTGACCTCCCGCCCGCATGCTCTCCATCCACGCTTCTTGCCTGGTCACTCTTCAGCCCCCGGGTTCCCATTGGACTGACTCTAGCCAGCCTGCGGCTTCCAAGTTGGGCAGAGTGCTGCAGTTTAACAAACTGCATGAGCTATCCATACAGCTACACCCAGCAGCACAGATGCATGGACTTGCTGCCATTGGACCTCTCGACACTCTCCAAGCTGTGAGCTCCAGCCAAGGGGTCGAGACACCTGCAAATTGATCAGCCAGGAGCTAACTGGACTCCATCTAAGCTGCATCTGGAGTGGGTACAGTATGTCCTTAGTCTGTGCTCATACGCATATGTGACTTTTCTGCTACATCCTTTATTGATCTGGGCTTCGCTTGCTAACTGCCTTAACTGGACTGTTTGCTTCTGTGTGCTGCTGCATTCGGATCCTTTCCTGCATCTTTGGAACATTGTCATTTCACTGTCTGGTATACCCGTTGGGAGGACGCTTTGTTTAAGGAACCTCCTCAGGCACCGGCGTACCTACCGGGGATGCGACCCCCTCAGCCGCAGGGGGGCCCGGGGCTGCTCTGGGGCCCGCTCACTGTGTGTGGGGGGAGCGCTGCTCTGGACCCCCCAGCAAGGTGCTCAACTGGCCGCAGCGTCTAATAGACGCTGCGCCAGTTCATTCCCTGCAGCCCCGCTCCAACAGCCTGCATAGTCTCCGGCAGGCAGAGCAGGGCTACAGCAAGATGGCCGCTGAAGAAGCCCTACACTGGAGACTATTTGTGTCTCTAGTACAGGGCTTCGGCAGCCATCTTGCCGTAGCCCTGCACTCTGCCTGTCAGCGCGGGAGATGTGCTGCAGGAGGACTCGGGGAGCTGCGAGCCAGATGCCGGGAGAGGAGAAGACTTCTGTCAGGTAAGTGAATTGTTTTTTTTCACAGGTGCATTTTTTTTTCTAGTGTATGCTGCCTACATTGTGATTTTCAGGTGTCTGCTGCCCACATTAGGATTTTCAGGTGTCTGCTGCCCACATTACGATTTTCTAGTCACTGCTGCCCACATTGCGATTTTCAGGTGACTGCTGCCCACATTGCGATTTTCTAGTCACTGCTGCCCACATTGCGATTTTCAGGTGACTGCTGCCCACATTGCGATTTTCTGGTGCCTGCTGCCCACATTGCGATTTTCTGGTGTCTGCTGCCCACATTACGATTTTCAGGTGTCTGCTGCCCACATTGTGATTTTCTGGTGTCTGCTACCCACATTGCGATTTTCTGGTGTCTGCTGCCCACATTGCGATTTTCTGGTGACTGCTGCCCACATTACGATTTTCTGGTGTCTGCTGCCCACATTACGATTTTCTGGTGTCTGCTGCCCACATTGTGATTTTCTGGTGTCTGCTGCCCACATTGCGATTTTCTGGTGTCTGCTGCCCACATTGCGATTTTCTGGTGACTGCTGCCCACATTATGATTTTCAGGTGTCTGCTGCCCACATTGTGATTTTCTGGTGTCTGCTGCCCACATTACGATTTTCAGGTGTCTGCTGCCCACATTGCGATTTTCTGGTGTCTGCTGCCCACATTACGATTTTCAGGTGTCTGCTGCCCACATTACGATTTTCAGGTGTCTGCTGCCCACATTGTGATTTTCTGGTGTCTGCTGCCCACATTACGATTTTCAGGTGTCTGCTGCCCACATTGCGATTTTCTGGTGTCTGCTGCCCACATTACGATTTTCAGGTGTCTGCTGCCCACATTGTGATTTTCTGGTGTCTGCTGCCCACATTACGATTTTCTGGTAACTGCTGCCCACATTACGATTTTCAGGTGTCTGCTGCCCACATTGCGATTTTCTGGTGTCTGCTGCCCACATTGCGATTTTCTGGTGTCTGCTGCCCAAATTGCGATTTTCTGGTGACTGCTGCCCACATTACGATTTTCTGGTGTCTGCTGCCCAAATTGCGATTTTCTGGTGTCTGCTGCCCACATTGCGATTTTCAGGTGTCTGCTGCCCACATTAGGAATTTCTGGTGTCTGCTGCCCACATTGCGATTTTCTGGTGTCTGCTGCCCACATTGCGATTTTCTGGTCACTGCTGCCCACATTACGATTTTCTGGTCACTGCTGCCCACATTGCGATTTTTCTGGTCACTGCTGCCCACATTACGATTTTCAGGTGTCTGCTGCCCACATTACGATTTTCAGGTGTCTGCTGCCCACATTACGATTTTCAGGTGTCTGCTGCCCATATTACGATTTTCAGGTGTTTGCTGCCCACATTGCGATTTTCTGGTGTCTGCTGCCCACATTGCGATTTTCTGGTGACTGCTGCCCACATTACGATTTTCAGGTGTCTGCTGCCCACATTGCGATTTTCTGGTGTCTGCTGCCCACATTGCGATTTTCAGGTGTCTGCTGCCCACATTAGGAATTTCTGGTGTCTGCTGCCCACATTGCGATTTTCAGGTGTCTGCTGCCCACATTACGATTTTCAGGTGTCTGCTGCCCACATTGCGATTTTCTGGTGTCTGCTGCCCACATTGCGATTTTCAGGTGTCTGCTGCCCACATTACGATTTTCAGGTGTCTGCTGCCCACATTGCGATTTTCTGGTGTCTGCCGCCCACATTGCGATTTTCAGGTGTCTGCTGCCCACATTACGATTTTCAGGTGTCTGCTGCCCACATTACAATTTTCAGGTGTCTGCTGCCCACATTACGATTTTCAGGTGTCTGCTGCCCACATTGCGATTTTCAGGTGTCTGCTGCCCACATTGCGATTTTCAGGTGTCTGCTGCCCACATTACAATTTTCAGGTGTCTGCTGCCCACATTACGATTTTCAGGTGTCTGCTGCTCACATTACGATTTTCAGGTGTCTGCTGCCCACATTGCCATTTTCAGGTGTCTGCTGCCCACATTAGGATTTTCAGGTGTCTGCTGCCCACATTGCCATTTTCAGGTGTCTGCTGCCCACATTACGATTTTCTGGTGTATGCTGCCCACATTAGGATTTTCTGGTGACTGCTGCCCACATTGTGATTTTCTGGTGTCTGCTGCCCACATTGCGATTTTCTGGTGACTGCTGCCCACATTGCGATTTTCTGGTGACTGCTGCCCACATTGCGATTTTCTGGTGAACTCTGCCCACATTACGATTTTCTGGCCCACATTACGATTTTCTGGTGAACACTGCCCACGTTACGATTGTCTGGTGAATGCTGTCCATGTTACAATTTTCTGGTGAACGCTGCCCACATTACGATTTTCTGGTGAACTCTGCCCACATTACGATTTTCTGTCCCACATTACGATATTCTGGTGAACGCTGCCCACATTACGATTGTCTGGTGAATGCTGTCCACGTTACAATTTTCTGGTGACTGGTGCCCACATTACGATTTTCTGGTGAACTCTGCCCACATTACGATTTTCTAAAGGGCCAAATTACGATTTTCTGGTGTACTCTGCCCACATTACAATTTTCTGGCCCACATTACGATTGTCTGGTAAAATGCTGCCCACTTTACAATTAATTTACAGTGAAACGCTGCCCCATTATGATTATTTGGCACCTATGGGGGGGGGGCCCCATCCAAATATTCGCAGGGGGGCCCAGTGATTTCTAGTTACGCCCCTGTCCTCAGGCCCATGTTTTGCAAGTTTTTGGGATCCCTGATCACACTAGGTGATCCTAGGTAGTGGTATGTCTGTTGGATGCATGCGGGGTGAGGCTCTATGGCAGTTTGTACCGGTGCTTTCTTTTAAAGTGTGTTCAAAATGACATTAATAAATTTTGTAATTTTTCATTTAATCTAGTCAGTGTGGATTTATGACTTATGCTCCCCACACCCCCTTTTCCTTTACTTTTACGTTTTGTTCAAAATAGCAGCCAGCCTCACCCAAGTAAAATACGGATCGGTCTGCGTTTGCGGGGACCCGTTTTCATAACCAGAACGGAAGGTCCGGATCTGCTGCATTTCCACGCAACGGATCAGGACCACGGATACACGCAGGGGTAGTGAAAAGCAATGAGAAAACGCATCTACAGCTCCACAGGCAAAAAACTGATGTGAAAACGGATAGCCTGAGCTTTATGATTGGCCCAAAAAAATCCTCCCACTCCTTCCTAATGATGGAGACGTTTTCTGTCAGGGAAAAACTGACCGGAAACTAATGCAAAACTGATGCACTTTCATCAGTTTGCAGTACGGTGGTACTTCCCCTAATCTTCCCCTGATCCAGACTGCAGTGTCTGTCCTGCAACTGTGTCTAGTGTGGACCTAGTGTGTATGAGGATCTGCAGATATCATAGACTATGAATGCATTTTGCAGGAACAGATCTTTTGCAGATAATGATCTTTTGAGTGTGTACAGCATCTTTGTGTGCAGAATCCTGCAAAGATTTTATTTGATGGGGAGTTCAGCTCCATAGAATAGACTGTGTAGGTATGGCTCTCATACTACATGAAAGGGGGTAAAATTGGTCTGTGATCTTTCATTTTCCAAAGACTTTTATCTCAAGTGTGTAGGAAGCATAAGGGATCCAGGCACAAGCTGCAGGTTGCAAGTCACCTTCAATTTAGCCCACACACCTTCCAACATAAATGCAATGCACTTTGGCCTTACAGCCGTTTCGCAGGAAACCCTGCTTCTTCAGAGGCAGCAGATTACATAGTATAGGACTCCCAGTCAAGTTGTGGAGAATAAAGCTACGTACACACATACGACAACGATCGTTCGTTGTGAACGACGAACGATCTTTTAATTGACGAAAGAACGACCTAAATAAAGTTAGCTGTTAAAGGTGTGTAACGATCTGGTCATTTGTTAACGAACAATCCGGAACAATGGCACATACTGTTCCTGGAAGTGACATCATAGCAAGTTCCGCCCCTACGTAACGAACGGTTCAAAACGTACGTTACACTGTAAAACTAACGTTATGTATATTACATTACAGTACTATATTTCATACTGTAGGTATGTAGGTAGAACATTTGCATAATAGCGTTTACAAAACATACAAAAATACACTCTGTCCTGTTAAAATGACAATCATGGTATAATCATGTAGCAATTAACGTGTCACAGGACACATTCATAGAACGAAAGTTAAATCACGAAAAGCAACTGTTGTGCTTGCGCATAAAAATGAAAGGTTCTATGGAGATATAATGAAATGCGCATGTCAAGCCTAGTACGAACGACCGTTTTCTAACGATGTACTACTTTCGCAAACGATCGTCGTTTAAAAAAATCCGCCAAGGCAGAGCTTTCATTTTTAACGATCTAGCTCGTCCCTCGTTTGACTTAATGATCGTTGGATGTTTTTTTTTAAACAATTGTCGTTTGAAATGATCGGGGAACGATCGTTTCAAACGACTATAGTCGCATGTGTGTACGCACCTTAAAGGGATACTGCAGGGGGGTCAGGGGGAAAATGAGTTAAACTTACCCGTGGCTTCTAATGGACCCCCGCAGACATTCTGTGCCCACGCACCCACTCACCGATGCTCTGGCCCCGCCTCCGGGTCACTTCTGGAATGTCAGACTTTAAAGTCTGAAATTCCAGCTGTGCCAGCGTTGCCGTGTCCTCGCTCCCGCTGATGTCACCAGGAGCGTACTGCGCAGGCACAGACCATACTGGGCCTGTGCAGTACACTCCTGGTGACATCAGGGGAAGCGAGGACTCGGCAATGCAGGCGCAGTGGTTTTCAGACTTTAAAGTCTGAAATTCCAGAAGTGACCCGGAGGCGGGGCCAGAGCAGCGGGGAGTGGCTGCGCGGGCACAGAATGTCTGTGGGGGACCATTAGAAGTCACGGGTAAGTTCAACTCATTTTCCCCCGACCCCCTACAGTATTCCTTTAAGGCTTGGATCACACTATGCTGAGGTGACATCTAATCCTCACACTGTACCAGGCACTAAAACACTTTAGGAGATCAGGCAGTGGATAAGCCGTGCACAAAGACAAAGATGTGTGAATGGGACCTGGGCTTCCCTTAGGACAGCATGGGTTTATTCTGTATGTCCAATGGTCAGCTGCCATCCATTCAGCCGAGGCTTTCCAGCAGCAGACCTTGTTTCAGATTGGCCTTTTTTTTCAGAATTTTGTGTAGTAGGCTGAAAGTGAACCAGAGACGAAGCACCCTCATGTATTTTACCATATATATCAGTGGGAACATTAGAGAAAACACATATCCTGCTCTCTGTTTCATCCTTCACTGCTCAGCCTGCTTCTAATCAGCCCTGATAAAATCCCTGACTGAGCATTCAGTCTGACTTTGTTCAGGAATCATTTTAGCCGAGTTTGTCTTCTGTGATGTCTTTTCAAGCCCAAGCCTGCCCCCTTGTGGCTCTGCTCAGGAATAGCTGAGTCATTATAGCAAAGCCAGACTGAATGCTCAGTCGGGGATTTTATCAGGGCGGCTTGATGACGTCACTTAACGCAGAGCAAGCAGGGATGCCAGTCAGAGTGGAGGGGAGCGACGATCGCCGGGGGAACGTCAGGAAGGTGAGTCCCGGTCTTCTTCCCCTCAGACCACCACTGCCAAAAGTGATCACTATGATCCGCCGGCGATCATAGTGATCATGTGATCAGGAGCCAATCGCAATGGCTGCTGATCACTGAAGGAAAATGTCAGCTGTCATATGACATATTAACCAGCTGAGCGGTCTGGACGAGCTCAGCTCGTCCAACACCGCCAGCGGCTGCCGCTCAGGCCCTGCTGGGCCGATTTTAATGAAATAAAAAGCAGCACACGCAGCCGGCACTTTGCCAGCCGCGTGTGCTGCCTGATCGCCGCCGCTCTGCGGCGATTCGCCGCGAGCAGCGGCGAAAGAGGGCCCCCCTAGCCGCCTGAGCCCTGCGCAGCCGGAACAAAAAGTTCCGGCCAGCGCTAAGGGCTGGATTGGAGGCGGCTGACGTCAGGACGTCGGCTGACGTCGATGACGTCACTCCGCTCGTCGCTATGGCGACGATATAAGCAAAACAAGGAAGGCCGCTCATTGCGGCCTTCCTTGTTTATTCTGGGCGCCGGAGGCGATCGGAAGATCGCCTCCGGAGCGCCCTCTAGTGGGCTTTCATGCAGCCAACTTTCAGTTGGCTGCATGAAATAGTTTTTTTTTTATTTAAAAAAAACCCTCCCGCAGCCACCCTGGCGATTTAATCAGAACGCCAGGGTGGTTAAAGTGAACCAGAGACGAAGCACCCTTATGTGTTTTACCATATATATCAGTGGGAACATTAGAGAAAACACCTACCCTGCTTTCTGTTTCATCCTTCACTGCTCAGCCTTCTAGTTAGCAGCCCTAATAAAATCCCCGACTGAGCATTCAGTCTGGCTTTGCTCAGGAATCATTATAGCTGAGTCTGTCTTCTCTGATGTCTTTACAAGCCTCAAGCCTAAGCCTGCTCCCTTCTCGCTCTGCTATATTGATTCCTGAGCAAAGCCAGACTGAATGCTCAGTCGGGGATTTTATCAGGGCTGTAACAAGCAAGCTGAACAGTGAAGGCTGAAACAGAAAGCATGGTAGGTGTTTTCTCTAATGTTCCCACTGATATATATGGTAAAATACATGAGGGTGCTTTGTCTCTGGTTCACTTTAAAGTGGACCTGAACTCTTACACAGGACAGAAAGAAAACCAAGAGAAATGCGCCCTGTATGTATTTAGAGAGATATGCTTGTCTGATTCCCCCTCATTTGTAACTAAACACAAGTTGAAGTAGACAAACTGCAGATTTACTGCAGGACTTCTTTCAACTGTAACAAAGAAATGTTTTTCTTTCCAGGTTATTATGCTGTTGCTTATCTTTTACAGCAGAGAGGAAGTTCAGGAGTTCAGGTCCGCTTCAATAAAACACTGCAAAGTACATTACAGTTCTGAGCCAGCACTGTATCATGCCTGAAGAAAAAACTTAAAGGGCGCCAGTAGGGGGAAAAAAAGTGCCTCATTTAGATAGTTATTTTACTAGAGGAAAGCCTCTGGATTCCCTGTCCCTCTCACCTCCATCTATCCAGCGCTGGGACCCCCCCCCCTCCCCCCAACCTCTTTAGCAAGGGCTTGACAAGATAAGGTATCTGCGATTATTCAGGTTGGACTGAATTAGCAGTATGTCGTTTCTTTACACACTTGGGTTTACTTGATGACATAACAAGGCATGTACGTGGGACCAGTGGCGTAACTACAAATCACTGGGCCCCCCAGCGAAACTTTGGATGGGGTCCCCTCCCACCAAGGGGGCAGGGTGCTGTACACAAGAGCCTGATGCAAGCTGTGGGACAATTCATTTCATCATTCTTATGAAGGCATAAGGCACCACTTTTAGTTAGCCATTGCTTGGAAAGTTAGTAAGGACTCCTGCTCTGTAAAACTAAGTTGGAAGATGAGAATTTTGCAGCAATATTTCAGAGACAGCACATATTCTTGCAAAACAAAAACCCCTCGCCCCCCCCCCCAAAAAAAAAAACAAAAAACAAACTAGAGAGCCAGAGGTTTATACAGTAAACCTAAACCAAAGTAAAGAAAAAGAGAGTTTCACTTACCTGGAGCTTCTACCAGCCCCCCTGTGCCCGCGCCGATCCTGAACGATCCGCCCGTCCCCAGCCGCATCTTAGTTTTGTTTTCTGCTGACTGACAGTCGGCGTGCCTGGCCATCCTCGTTTCTGTTCCCATCGGCAAGAGTGCCCTGCGCAGGTACAGTAAGAGAAAACCTCGTACTGCGTCTGCACATGATGCTCCCGGCGACGGGATCACAAACGAGGACACGCGCGGCAAATCCCGAACAGACGCAATGGCCCGCCCACTGTCAGTCAGCAGAAAGCAAAACTTAGGCCTGGTTCACATTAGCGTTCCCTGTCCGGATCCGCCTGATCTGATCCGGACCGTATACTGTACAAACGGAACGTACGTTCCGCATAGCAATGCAAAGTCTATGCGGACGTTCACATGCGTACAGAATGGAGCCGGATCGGATCCGGACACTTTTCCAGCATGCGCTATTTTTCGGGTCCGGATCATCCGGCCCACGCACCCGGACCGGAGCCTGACTGCACCATCCGGAAATAGAAACCTATGGGGAACGGAAAGCACAGAACACACAGGATACCAACACCTGACGTTCTACCCCACTTCCTATGCGTATTCTAGCGGCCATTTCGGATGGGGACGCAGTGCAGCAGTGACTAACGTGCTGGAGCTGTTTGGCAGTATGTCGGAGGTGGAGGTGAGGCCTAAACAGCGGAGGACCTGATTCTACAGGTGCACCTTCTGCTGACCCCAACAATTTTATTAGTAATTTCGCTGTTTTTACCACACGGATCCAGATGGCAGCCTGATACATTCCTGATGCAAACGGACCGGATCCGGATCGGAACCATATGGTTCCGATCCGGATCAGGTTCTGATCCGATCCGGATACGGTCCGTTTGCATGCCAAAACACAAGTGTGAACGGGGCCTAAGCCACGGCAGGAGATTGGAGGATACTTGAGGACCAGTTCGTAGAAGCCCCAGATAAGTGAAACTTTTTCTTTACTTCGGTTTAGATTTAGTTTAACCTCCCTGGCGGTAAGCCAATCAGTGCCAGGCAGCGCTGAGGGGTAGATCGGGACTCCCAATGACGTCACGACGTCATGCCGCCCGTCTCCATGGCGACGGGGGAAGCCCTCCAGGAAATCCCGTTCTTTGAACGTGATTTCCTGATCGAAGAGGGTAGGGAGATGCCGCTGCACAGCGGCTATCATGTAGCAAGCCCTGGGCTCGCTACATGATTTTAAAAAAAAAAAAAAAAATATAAAAAAACTGCTCTGCTGCCCCCTGGCGGTTTTTTAATAGACCGCCAGGAGGGTTAAAGAGGAAAATAATGTATTTTTAAAAAGTGCTTAATTTTTACAACAATGATGTATAAATGATTTAGTCAGTGTTTGCTCATTGTAAAATCTTTCCTCTCCCTGATTTACATTCTGACATTTATCACATGGTGACATTTTTACTGCTGGCAGGTGATGTCAGTGGAAGGAGATGCTGCTTGCTTTTTTGGCAGTTGGAAACTTATTTCCCACCGTTCAACAAGGCTCCCACAGTGTGATGTCAGCACCTAGATGATGACATCACACTGTGGGAGGGGTCTCACCACAATATCAGCCATACAGAGCCCTCGGATGATCTATTTGGGAAAAGGAATAGATTTCTCATGGGAAAGGGAGTATCAGCTACTGATTGGGATGAAGTTCAATTCCTGGTCACGGTTTCTCTTTAAGGTGCTTATACATCCCTCGATTTTTCCATTCGATTTGATCATTGTATCAGATGAGGGGAGAATTGATCATGTTCCATTCTACTTGATCTTTGGAAATTGGGCGATACGTGTTCGAACTGACAAATTTACTCAGACAGAATGGAGAATATATATTGGTCGGTCGTAAAGAAATAGGCTAGTGTTCACTTGGTTTCACTCGACACAGAATGTATTTTTTTGGTTTCAGAGCATGGAGGCACTCCTGACGACACTCCGGAAGTGAACTCTTGACCTGGAACTGAATAAATACAATGTATTTATTGTTAAAAGCGCCGGGCAAATCTCTTTTCAAAGCTCTTTTTCAAGTGGCAGGAGCCGCGTTTGCGATTGGAAAGAAAGTTCATCGCTCACTTGAGAACACTCACAGAGCAACATTGCGAAAGCGATTTAAAAAAATCGGCAGTGCTTAAAAAAAAAAAAGTAAAAATGCTCTTAAGGGCCCATTCACACTAGAAGTGCTTTTCTGAACGGTTTGCGATTGACTAGCGTTTCTTAAAATCGCTCCTATTCACTTTCATTAAAGTCGCTGTAAAATATCACAGAAAAATCGCAGCGATTTTTCCATGATTTTTATGAAAGTGAATGGTAGCGATTTTAAAAAACACTAATCAATCGCTCAGAAAAGCGCTTCTAGTGTGAATGTGCCCTTATGTTGGGAATACACATTACGTTTTTTGCGGAGAATCGTTCCGATAGATGCCTTAGCTGATAAAATTCCGACATGTCCGATTCTCCGCTCGATTCTGTTCCGCTTGATTTCTCATAGAAGTGGATGGAAAAAAGATAAGAAAAACGAGCAGAAGATAAGAGGATCGAGCAGAGAATCGAATGGCTAATAGATCGTGCGAAGATCGAACGCAAAAATCGTAACATGTATTCTCAGCATTAGTGGGAACAGGCAATTCCAGTCAGTTTTGGAACATCTCAACTTGCTTTATACTGAAATGGAAAAACACTTTAAAGAGGAACTCCAGCCTAAACAAACATACTGTCATTAAGTTACATTAGTTATGTTAATTAAAATAGATAGGTAATATAATCTCTTACCCACCCTGTTTTAAAAGAACAGGCAAATGTTTGATTTCATGAGGGCAGCCATCTTTTTGGTTGAAAGGAGGTGACAGGGAGCATGAGACACAGTTCCAACTGTGTGCTGATCAACCCCTCCCAGTTGCTAGGCAACGTGAACAACAACATAGGAAATCCCATCATGCTCTGCACAGCATCAGGGAAAAAAAGCCCAGGCTTTTTTTCTTTGATGGGTGGAGCTTATCTAAAAATGCAGCTAAAAATGATGCTTTGGTAAGAAAAACAAAGTTCTGATGCTCTGAAACTGTTAAAGAAACATCAAGCCTTTTCAGTTCTGCTGAGTAGATTTTTAGTCCAGAGGTTCACTTTAAGAAAGTTAAATGAATATATTTGACGTCGCTGCGTGCAGCATTCTCAGACACGCGGCGATATTATTTTATAATGTCTTCTGGAGATATAGAGTCTTCCCGCCTTAAACAAATACGTGGCATTGCGATTATTTGTTGGCTGAGTTTTCGATCTGGGGGTCCGTCTGGCGGCTGGACGCTGCCCCCCTGCGGCTCCTGGACCTACTCCAGATCTTTACAACACGCAATACTGAAATGGATTTTGTCTTCTGTTATAGAAGGAGAATCTGTCTCAACCGCTTAAAGTGACATTGAACATATATTGTTTCCACTGCAGAGTCTTCCAAAATGTGATCCTGGTGCTGGTGGGCTATAGTCAGGGACGGGATAAGGTTCTGCAGCACCAAAGCAAAAGAGCACCCCCCTTCACCAAATTGTGCCCAATATAGGTAGCCTATGTGTCCCCGGTATAAGGTGCCCCCCCCAATATAGATAACCAGATGTGCCCCCAGTATTAGACAGCCCCCTAATATAGATAGCCAGATGTGCCCACACTATTAGGTGCCCCCCCCCCACAGTATAGATAGCCATATGTGCCCCCAGTATTAGGCAGACCCCCTCCCCAGTATAGATAGCCAGATGTGCCCCCAGAATTAGGCAGCCCCCCTCCCCAGTATAGATAGCCAGATGTGCCCACACTATTAGGTGCCCCCCCCACAGTATAGGTAGCCAGATGTGCCCCCAGCATTAGGCAGCCCCCTCCCTAGTGTAGGTAGCCAGATGTGCACCCAGTATTAGGCAGCCCCCTCCCCAGTATAGGAAGCCAGATGTGCCCCCAGTATTAGGCAGCCCCCTCCCCAGTATAGATAGCCAGATGTGCCCCCAGTATTAGGCAGCCCCCTCCCCAGTATAGATAGCCAGATGTGCTCTCAATATTAGGCAGCCCCCCTCCCCAGTATAGATAGCCAGATGTGCCCTTAGTATTAGGCAGACCCCCTCCCCAGTATAGATAGCCAGATGTGCCCCCAGAATTAGGCAGCCCCCCTCCCCAGTATAGATAGCCAGATGTGCCCACACTATTAGGTGCCCCCCACAGTATAGGTAGCCAGATGTGCCCACAGCATTAGGCAGCCCCCTCCCCAGTATCTATAGCCAGATGTGCCCCCAGTATTAGGCAGCCCCCTCCCCAGTATAGATAGCCAGATGTGCCCCAGTATTAGGCAGCCCCCTCCCCAGTATAGATAGCCAGATGTGCCCACACTATTAGGTGCCCCCCCACAGTATAGGTAGCCAGATGTGCCCACAGCATTAGGCAGCCCCCTCCCTAGTGTAGGTAGCCAGATGTGCACCCAGTATTAGGCAGCCCCCTCCCCAGTATAGGAAGCCAGATGTGCCCCCAGTATTAGGCAGCCCCCCTCTCCAGTATAGATAGCCAGATGTGCCCCCAGTATTAGGCAGCCCCCTCCCCAGTATAGGAAGCCAGATGTGCCCCCAGTATTAGGCAGCCCCCTCCCCAGTATAGATAGCCAGATGTGCACCCAGTATTAGGCAGCCCCCTCCCCAGTATAGATAGCCAGATGTGCACCCAGTATTAGGCAGCCCCCTCCCCAGTATAGATAGCCAGATGTGCACCCAGTATTAGGCAGCCCCCTCCCCAGTATAGATAGCCAGATGTGCTCCCAGTATTAGGCAGCCCCCTCCCCAGTATAGATAGCCAGATGTGCTCTCAGTATTAGGCTCCCCCCTCCCCAGTATAGATAGCCAGATGTGCCCCCAGTATTAGGCAGCCCCCTCCCCAGTATAGATAACCAGATGTGCCCCCAGTATTAGGCAGCCCCCTCCCCAGTATAGATAGCCAGATGTGCTCCCAGTATTAGGCAGCCCCCTCCCCAGTATAGATAGCCAGATGTGCTCTCAGTATTAGGCTCCCCCCTCCCCAGTATAGATAGCCAGATGTGCCCCCAGTATTAGGCAGCCCCCCTCCCCAGTATAGATAGCCAGATGTGCCCCCAGTATTAGGCAGCCCCCTCCCCAGTATAGATAGCCAGATGTGCTCCCAGTATTAGGCAGCCCCCTCCCCAGTATAAATAGCCAGATGTGCCCCCAGTATTAGGCAGCCCCCTCCCCAGTATAAATAGCCAGATGTGCCCCCAGTATTAGGCAGCCCCCTCCCCAGTATATATAGCCAGATGTGCTACCAGTATTAGGCAGCCCCCTCCCCAGTATAGATAGCCAGATGTGCTCCCAGTATTAGGCAGCCCCCTCCCCAGTATAGATAGCCAGATGTGCTCCCAGTATTAGGCAGCCCCCTCCCCAGTATAAATAGCCAGATGTGCCCCCAGTATTAGGCAGCCCCCTCCCCAGTATATATAGCCAGATGTGCCCCCAGTATTAGGCCGCCCACTCCCCAGTATAGGTAACCAGATGTGCTCCCAGTATTAGGCAGCCACCTCCCCAGTATAGGTAGCCATATGAGCTCCCAGTATTAGGCAGCCCCCTCCCCAGTATATATAGCCAGATGTGCCCCCAGTATTAGGCAGCCCCCTCCCCAGTATAGATAGCCAGTTGTGCTCCCAGACCAGTATTGGGAATACAGTAATCCAACCTGCAGACAGCTGTTTCAGGCTAGGTTTGCCTTCCTCAGAGCAAGGTATACACTGATATGGGTGGACAGTTGTCTGGAAGTTAGTCATATGGCTCTGCACACCAGGGGCTCTGGATGGGGATCTGGCTGTTCAGGGACATAAAAAAATGATTTGCATATTCCTTCACTGATCAGCAGTGAGACATCATTCCAGTTCCTTCTTCCTTGCATAAAGCTGGACCTGAACTCTTGCCCAGAACACAAGAAAAACAGAAAGACATACACCTTGTACGTATTTAGAGAGAGTTTAGCCTGTTTATTTCACCCTCATCTGTGACTAATCACCACTGTAATATGATCTCTCAGCTATGTCAGCTCAGGAATCTCCTCCGTCATAGCAGAGCTGCGAATTTGTAAAAACAGGATCTTAACAAAATGTCTACTTTCCATGAAAGCGGGAAGTAGACACACTGCAGACTTATTGCAGGATTTGTATCAGCTGTAACAGAAAAAAAGATATGTTTTTCTGTAAAGGTTATTATGCTGTTGCTTACCTTTTAGAGCAGAGAGGACGTTCCTAGTTCAGGTCCGCTTTAAGAAGGCACAATCATACTTTGCAACTCATACAAAATGGCTGATCTCCCAGCTATTTGTAATACATTCATGTAATTTAAACATATATAAAATAACATCTCCCTGTGTAATGTAAACCGGTGATGTCAGAATTCAGTTTTACATTTTCTCCCTTTTAGAGTGTGAAAAAGATGTTAATGTGCGCAGATATTAGCCAGAAGCATATTTCAAGGGGCAAAAATCCAGCCCGGACCTTTCCTGCGCTGTCTGGCGATCGTCACCCGCCACAATCCCTGCTACCAGCCCCATTACAGTAGTAATTATTTTATTTTATGGCCAATCCTTAGTTTTATTGTGTCTTCCACCTGTCTGCTGGTGAGAATTTATTGCCGTTTTATTTCTGCAGTGTAAACTGCGTGTAAATTCACGCCTTGGAACGGCTGTCAGCGAGCAGGGCAGGGAGTGTCACGCTGCGCAGAGGATGCAGGAGGAGGAGGAGCCAAGCTGCAATGTTCACTAAAGTGGAACTCCGCTTTCAAGAATGGTACAGCACAATTTAGGCCTCTTTCACAGGGATTGCTGACTGGCATTGAATTCACTGCCTGTCAGCTGCTCCCCTGAAGCGGCAAGGTGCTTGCTAGCCAGGTAAACCTTACTGCCAAAGCACCTGCAGTTAGGTAACCTCTCACTGCCAGAGCATCTGCAGCCAGGTAACCCCTCCAGTGCCAGAAGCTTCTGCATAAGGTGACCCCTGATCAGGGCCGGATTTGGACATTTTACCGCCCAAGGCCCACTGTCACCAACCCCACCCCTCTTCCTAATCGCTCCGGGCTGTGCACCACCCATCCTGTGGGCTCTCCCTATCCCATTTTTTCCCCTAGTCCTGTACTCTTGTGTTAGGCTCCCCCCATCCTGTGTACTTCCCTGGTCCTGTGCTCCCACATTCTGTGCTGTTCTTGGGTGGAGCACCGCACAGGATGGGGGTGAGCACAGGACTAGTGCTCCACTGCTCGCCCCTGTGGAAGAAGGGCAGCCACGGACTGGGTTTGTGACTGCTGCAGTTTACATGTTTGGCCTGTCTGCCCCTTGCATCCTGGCGCCCTAAGCCATGGCCTTTGTGGCCTAGTGTCAAATCTAGCCACGCCCCTCATGCAGAAGCAGAACAGTAATTAGGAGGTGGAAGGAGGATGGAAGTACTATGCCCAAGGTGGGAAGGCAAAAAATCTTACTGTGCATGGAATGGAAGTATACAAATATACTTTGTAAGAGGTCCAAACTATTTTTATTTCTCTTATGGTGGTCTTACTCAGAAGCCATCATGATGGGAGCCTTATCTTCCTGGCTTCCCATCAGGCAACAATACAGTGGGATGCGAAAGTTTGGGCAACCTTATTAATTGTCATGATTTTCCTGTATAAATTGTTGGTTGTTACGATAAAAAATGTAGGTTAAATATATCATATAGGAGACACCTGCAGTGATATTAGAGAAGTGAAATTAAGTTTATTGGATTTACAGAAAGTGTGCAATAATTGTTTAAACAGAATTAGACAGGTGCATACATTTGGGCACCACAAAAACGAAATCAATATTTAGTAAATCCTCCTTTTGCAGAAATTACATCCTAAACCCTTCCTGTAGGTTCCAATGAGAGTCTAGATTCTGGTTGAAGGTATTTTGGACCATTCCTCTTTACAAAACATCTCTAGTTCATTCAGGTTTGATGGCTTCTGAGCATGGACAGCTCTCTTTAAAGAGACTCTGAAGCGAGAATAAATCTCGCTTCAGAGCTCATAGTTAACAGGGGCACGTGTGCCCCTGCTAAACCGCCGCAATAGCGCCGCTAAACGTCCCTTGACCCCCAAACCCCCCACTGCGACACTTGGTCACAGACTTGGTCGCTCCTGGAGGCAGGGCTAACGGCTGCAGCCCTGCCTCCAGTCGCGTCTATCAGCGGCGCATCGCCGCCTCTCCCCCGCCCCTCTCAATGAAGGAAGACTGAGAGGGGCGGGGGAGAGGCGGAGATGCGCGCTGACAGACGCGCGTGGGGCAGGGCTGCGGCAGTTAGCCCTGCCCCAACCAGGAAGCGCTCCCCCGCTGCACCGAGGGGATTTGGGCGATCAGGGACCCCCGTTAAGCCGCGGGATAGCGGCGGTTTAGCAGGGGCACACATGCCCCTGCTAACTCTGAGGTCTGAAGCGAGATTTATTCTCGCTTCAGACTCTCTTTAACTCACACCACAGATTTTCAATTACGGTATATTCAGGTCTGGGGACTGAGATGGCCATTCCAGAACTTGTACTTGTTCCTCTGCATGAATGCCTTAGTGGATTTTGAGCAGTGTTTAGGGTCGTTGTCTTGTTGAAAGATCCAGCCCCGGCGCAGCTTCAGCTTTGTCACTGATTCCTGGACATTGGTCTCCAGAATTTGCTGATACCGAGTGGAATCCATGCGTCCTTCAACTTTGACAAGATTCCCAGTCCCTGCACTGGCCACACAGCCCCACAGCATGATGGAACCACCACCATATTTTACTGTAGGTAGCAGGTGTTCTTCTTGGAATGCTGTGTTCTTTTTCCTCCATGCATAATGCCCCTTGTTATGCCCAAATAGCTCAATTGTAGTTTCATCAGTCCACAGCACCTTATTCCAAAATGAAGCTGGCTTGTCCAAATGTGTTTTAGCATACCTCAAGCGGCTCTGTTTGTGCTATGGGCGGAGAAAGGCTTCCTCTGCATCACTCTCGCATACAGCATCTCCTTGTGTAAAGTGCACCGAATGGTTGAACGATGCACAGTGACTCCATCTGCAGCAAGATGATGTTGTAGGTCTTTGGTGCTGGTCTGTGGGTTGATTCTGACTGTTCTCACCATTCGTTGCTTCTGTCTATCTGAGATTTCCATGGTCTGCCACTTCGAGCCTTAACTTGAACTGAGCCTGTGGTCTCCCATTTCCTCAATATGTTCCAAACTGTGGAAACAGACAGCTGAAATCTCTGAGACAGCTTTCTGTATCCTTCCCCTAAACCATGATGGTGAACAATCTTTGTCTTCAGCCCTTCTAGCTGCCCATTATGTATCCAGGGTAAGGTGTGAAGATAGCATCTGCGACTTCTGTAAACGCTTTGCAGCACAGCGTTTTATCTACTACACCACCCACCCTGCTGATGAAAACTTGTATTTGCTCTCTGCTAATGTGCTCAATAAAATAATATCAGTCCTTATCTGCCTGAAACTTCTGCGGTTGGGCAGGCCTTGGAAGTAGGGTAATACATTCCTCTGCTAAACTTTTAAATGTAAAAAGAAGAGTTAATAGTTTTTTTTATTTTTTTATTAATGAGGCACATTGTTAGCATTCATATTTAATGGGCTATAGGTGCAAAAACGGTGCTTGGTTGGTTCACCAGCTGCAAAGCCAACGATGTCTCTGCAGAGAGAGAGAGAGAGTGGCCGCTTTCTGAACTGCAACCAAGCAGCAACAACAGCAGCTGAGCAGCACCACCTAGAGGCCATTCAATGCACTACACACTTTACCTTTTACCAAAGGGTGATCCATTTAAATTATTTTTTTAATGCTATACACCATGAATAAATAAAGCCATTAGTCTATGAAACATTACACACTTCCTTTAAGTAAACCCATCACGGCAATGTATGGAGTGTAATAACGTCCAGCGCAGGATAATGAGCTTATTTTATTGCGCTCAGCGAGCATTGCGGGGCCGTTGGATGGATAATTTCTCCTCCTGTGGAATAAGAAGGATATGAGGCCCCGTCATTCATCGCTGGGTCACTCCTGGACCTGGAAACATTCGCCATTATTCCATTTTCGTACCCACACATGCCAAACGCCGACTGTTTTCACAGGTGGAACAGACAAGATCCTCTCGTTCTTGGCAGCCCGTCCTCGACATTTATATCCATCCAAATCCCACAGGCTTTGCGCACTCCTAATGAACAGACCCGCGTCCACCCCCCCACCAGTCCTCATCCTCCCCCCACACCGATCAGGCTGACTGAAGACGCGGTAACCGAGAGCGATACCAAAAAAAAAGACAGCCTCCCTTAAGACGGGATACGAAAAATATGAAGAACTTCGGGAATGGGCAGTTTTCCACTTACTATGAGACAAGTAGTGATGTCATCGGGTGGAGGATGTCAGATCAGTAGCTTAAAAACAAGATGAGTGGATTTAAAACTCCAGCACAGACACGGCTTTTTATATACTTGTAAATGAACACTATGATGAATAATGCAAAAAGTTTCAATTTCTTAAAAAAATAAGTAAAAAGTTGCCGAAACAGTTTTATAAAGCAAAATGTTTTTTTTAACCCATTAGTAGCTCAAATAGTGTTATCTCTTTTGAGATAAGCGCACTGCTTTTCACCTCAGTCAGCAGAACTCATTGTGCTGTAAATTCTTGGAATGCTTGGATCTCTCTCTACTAGCAAGAAATATAGAAACTGAAAGCAGAAGTCCTCTGTTATTGTTTCACACTGCCCCCTAGTGACAAGTGGCCATAAATACACACTACAGCAGTGTGAATGTGGTAAAATAAATTGGCTTGGAGCAATTGCAAGCCTGTAAATAGCCTGTCTGCTAAAGAGTTCATTAAATAAGAAAATACTTGCTCTGACGGATCATCGATCCTCCTACTCTCCGCCTCAGTGACCTAAAGCTGCCTGCCAACTCCCTGTCAGTCTGAAACAATCCCTCTTTAGGTCACATGGGTTCCATCAGCTGTAACCAGGGTAACCTGCTGACTTGATTAGAACTAGAGAAAATATTTAGGTTCACCTCCCCATATGCGCTTTAAATAGATCAAAGAAGGGAAGGAGCTAGAGGGTAGAAATTGATTGAGATGAAATGTGGCCCTAGGGAAGATAGCAGTTTTTGCTTAGTGCTGATGGTTACTTGACTTTTTTAGTTAGGTTTGGTGGGGATTCGCATCCACCAGGCCCCTAGACTCTCTCCAGGCCCTAGGCAATTGCCTAGGATTGCCTTGTGGATGATCCGGCTCTGCTAGAGGGTTGCGGCCAAATTCCAGACAGCACTTATTTCATTTTAAACAATACCAGTTGCCTGGCAGCCCTGCTGATCTATTTGGCTGTAGCAGTGTCTGAATCACACCTGAAACAAGCATGCGGCTAATCTTGTCAGATCTGACAATAATGTCAGAAACACCTGATCTGCTGCATGCTTGTTCAGGGGCTATGGATAAAAGTATTAGAGGAAGAGGATCAGCAGGACAGCCAGGCAACTGGTACTGTTTAACCTCTTGAGGACCATGGTGTTAAACCCCCGTAGTGACCAGAACATTTTTTGACAAAATTGGCCACTGCAGCTTTAAGGTCTCGCTGCAGGGCCGCACAACTCAGCACACAAGTGATTCCCCTCCCTTTTCTCCTCACCAACAGAGCTCTCTGCTGGTGGGGTCTGATCGCCCCCCAGATGTTTGTTTGTTTATTTGTCATTTTTATTAATAAAAAATGTGTTTTTTTTTTTACTTTCATATACTCTCCCCTCCCTCCCTCCTCCCGCCAGCCAATCCACTTGATCAGCTGTCATAGGCTTCAGCCTATGACTGCCGATCACCCCAGTGCCTAAGGAGGGGACAGCTGTGTCACACAGCTGTCCCCAGTACAGCGCTGCTGCAGATCACATCGCTGTACCAGTAATTAGACGGCGGTTTCGCCGTCTAACAGTCTCCAGAGCGGCAATAGCCGCTCAGAGGCTGAAGGCGGAGCTCCGCTCCGCCCACCAAGCAGGAGATGCGTGCGATCTCCTGCAAACCAGAGCCCCAGGACTTTACGCCGATCGGCGTTGGGCGGTCCTGGGGCTGCTGCCGTGGCCACGCCCATGGGCGTGACGCGGTCGGCTACTGGTTAAAAAGAAATAATTTGGCAGTCTCCATATCCCTCTTGTTGCTGCTGTTCAAAATTGCATCCACTTTTTTTTTTTATGATACCATCAAAATGGTATACACTTCCACATAGTATGAGGGACTGCAGGTTTTGAATACAGGTAGTCCCTGGTTAAAGCAAGATTGTCAGCATAAAAATCAAATTTCAACAGCAACTGGTCTGCGTGTATTAAGTGATAAAGATGCTAAGCCTGCATTCAAAACTTTTTCTGCTGTTATGGTTTGGAGTTATCACATACCTTAGGAGCACTGGCCCTTTAATAGTCAGTGCCAATAAGTTGCATGCTGGGAGTTCTTTTTATCTAGAATATATTCCTTTACTTCCATTTATTTCCCTGCCTAGCTGCCTATCTGAAACATGATCCTCTGCTCACTTGTGTTTACAAGCAAGGCTGAGGTGACTCAGTGATGGAGGAGAAAAGAAAAACAAGTTAAGGGCAGAAATTACATCAGGATTTAGCCTCAAACTGTACCCAAAAGACATGGAACAGAATGCTCTTCATCTATATATATATACAGTGGAGGAAATAATTATTTGACCCCTCACTGATTTTGTAAGTTTGTCCAATGACAAAGAAATGAAAAGTCTCAGAACAGTATCATTTCAATGGTAGGTTTATTTTAACAGTGGCAGATAGCACATCAAAAGGAAAATCGAAAAAATAACCTTAAATAAAAGACAGCAACTGATTTGCATTTCAGTGAGTGAAATAAGTTTTTGAACCCTCTAACAATAAAAGACTTAGTTCACACTTGCGTTTTGGCAAGTAAACGGACCGGATCCTGATCAGAACTGTACGGTTCCGATCCGGATTCGGTCCGTTTTGTATCAGGCATCAGAGCCGGATTAAAGCTAAATGGGGCCCTAAGCAAAGTAATTGATTTGGGCCCCCCCCCCCATCATGTTGTAATACAATCAGAAGATGCAGCTGCACAGCAACATGGCGCACACACCGGGGCAGCCGAGCTACTGGTTGCTATGGGCAACAGCCCGCTTTCCTCTGTGGGTGCACAATGCAGGGAATAGCAGCGGCAAAATGCAGAGTGAGAGATGAATGGCTGGGACATTTGCACTCAGGGGCTGGGGCAACCCTGTGAAGAGGGCGCCAGATATCACAGCAGCAGCACTTTCCCCCTGCAACTCCAGCCTGGCAATAGCAGAAAGCTCTGGACACCGCCAAACCGGAAGCCATTTCCCAGACAGAATTACATAACCACCCCCACCACTGAACAACCGATTTCCTCCCAAACTAGACAGCCACCATGCAGCATCCATGCCAGTGAATACGATAGTCCAGCACAGAAGGCAGCCACAGTGGGGGAGAATGACAGCACCAGATGACTCACATTCACCTATTGCGATCCAAGCAATATTGGTCCCATCATCCAGAGCCCATCTGTCTCCTCTAGAGTGCTGCCGCTCTGTTACTACTGCTATTACTACTTCCTGTCTGATCTGAGAATCAGGAAGTTCAGAGCGAGCGGCTGCACTGTAGAAGAGACAGATGGGTTTCAGATGACGGGATCTCTATTGCTTGGATCATGGATAGGTGAGTGAGCATTTGCCATCTGCTGCTATCATTCTTGCTGCAGTTGTGGTTCTCTGTGGGAAGGGAGGAATGGGTGGGCAGCGGCAGAGCACACAGTAGCAGGAGGGGGACCTAGGAGGAGAGCCTGGCTCTGAAGACAATCAGCAGCGCACAGCATCATTTGACAAGACAAGACAAATAACATTTATTATCACGCTTTTCTCCTGGTGGACTCAAAGCGCCACAGCTGCAGCCACTAGGACGCACCCTAAAGGTAGTAGCAGTGTTAGAGAGACTTGCTTAAGGTCTCCTACTGAATAGGTGCTGGCTTACTGAACAGGCAGAGCCGAGATTCGAACCCTGGTCTCCTGTGTCAGAGGCAGAGCCCTTAAAGGGACTCCGAGCAGTGCCTGAGGGTATGTGTTACGATCGGTGTAACACAGAGAGGGTCTGATTACCGGTGATCTGCAGTATCACCGAGAATGCAGATATATACCCGATTATTGATGATCTGCAGTATCACCAATAATCAGATATATCACTAACCTCTGGACACCTGAGTCAAGAGAGTGTTAGGTGCGACAGTAATACTTTGAGGACTGTACCTCAGAAGTAGGTACAGAAACAGTAAGGAATACTGCACAGAAGTACGTTCCTTCCGTTAGCCTAGACTCTCCCGAGGGAGGAGCTAGGCTGAGAGTAGGAAGGACAGAGTGTGAGTGACACCAGAGAGGGTGTCACTAACAGGTCTGGGAACTGCCTCTAACAGTAAGGCCAGTTCTCGAGGTCGGGCAAGCCAGGTCGTTAACACACAGACAGATAAGGTACAGATTCAGGAGACAGATACGTAATCCAATGGACAGGCAGAGTTTGACAACGGAGTATCAGAATAGCAAGGTACAGAATCAGGAGGCAGATACAGAGTCCAGGAACGAGCAGAGTTTGGCAACAGGATATCAGAATAGCAAGATACAGAATCAGAGATCAGAGGAATGATCAGGCAGGCAGAAGGTCATAACAAATAATACAATACAATTTTCCTAAGCTAAGGTGTGAGCTCCGTGATCATCAACACCTTTGGAAACTGATCTAGAACACAGATACTGACAAGGTCTGAGTGCTACCACGTAGTGATCGCAACAGCAGACAACCAGAGAATGACCAGCACCCAGTATATATACTATAGCGCTCTCCAGCGCCACCCCTAAGTGCTGGACCAATGAGAACTGGTTAAAATGTCAGCTGACCAGCTTGGTCAGCTGACTCTCCTCTGGCTATCATATAAGCTCTGCCTCTCAGCGCGCGCACGCATCTTTCTGAACCTGTGTGGACTATCAGTCCCAGCCACACCAGACATGTTTTGCAATGTATCTGCTGACTCGGGCGTGGGACCCGCCGCGCTGCTCTCCAAGCAAGCGGCGGCCTCCCCGCGTCCAACCACACTGTCATTAACATTGTCATGCGCGCAATCTGCCGCATCCAACGCGGACTCCACCGCTCTGCCCATGCGGCATGCGGCGGTTTCTCCGCGTTGTGCCGCCATGTTGGACGCGGAAACAGCCGCCTCACTCTGAGTACTTGCGGCGGCTTTTCCGCGTTTCCTCACAGTATGCCTTTAAGCATACCCACAACTAATTAATTACATCCTCACACCTACCAGCATGATGTTTGTAATTATATCCCCCTGGGTTGCTTATTTTTCATTGCATTGTGCTGAATCGAGCTGCCGACTTTGGAGAAAAGTCGTCCTGTGTAATACAATTTATCTATGGAAAGATGCATATCATTTTGAAGCGCTCTTTCTCCTCTTTCCAATGATAGATAAACTGCCACCCTACGCCTTTTAGTTTTCGCTATCGAAATTGCCATGGCCGCGATTTCGATCGCGAAAATAGCGAAAACTAAAAGGCATAGGGGGGGCAGTTTATATATCATTGGAAAGAGGAGAAAGAGCGCTTCAAAATGATATGCATCTTTCCATAGATAAATTGTATTACACAGGACGACTTTTCTCCAAAGTCGGCAGCTCGATTCAGCACAATGCAATGAAAAATAAGCAACCCAGGGGGATATAATTACAAACATCATGCATGATATGCATCTTTCCATAGTTACTACACTGCTCGGAGTCCCTTTAACCATTAAACCATCCAGCCACCGCTGACAGGATGACGAGGGCTGGTTTATGTGCTGATGGGGCCCCTTTGACTCTGAATGGGGCCCCAAGCGACTG
The DNA here is from genome assembly GCF_040937935.1 of Hyperolius riggenbachi. Classification (NCBI taxonomy): domain Eukaryota; kingdom Metazoa; phylum Chordata; class Amphibia; order Anura; family Hyperoliidae; genus Hyperolius; species Hyperolius riggenbachi. Next base: position 21,359,559 of record NC_090650.1, read on the forward strand.
CTTTTGTTGCCTGGTCAGTAATCCGGCCCTGCATGGCTCCGTCCATTTTCCCGTTAATGCGATTAAGTTGTTCTGTGCCCTTAGCAGAAAAACACCCCCAAAGCAAAATGTTTCCACCCCCATGCTTGACGGTGGGGACGGTGTTTTGGGGGTCATAGGCAGCATTTTTCTTCCTCCAAACACAGCGAGTTGAGTTAATGCCAAAGAGCTCTATTTTGGTCTCATCAGACCACAGCACCTTCTCCCAGTCACTCACAGAATCATTCAGGTGTTCATTGGCAAACTTCAGACGGGCCTGCACATGTGCCTTCTTGAGCAGGGGGACCTTGCGAGCCCTGCAGGATTTTAATCCATTGCGGTGTAATGTGTTTCCAATGGTTTTCTTGGTGACTGTGGTCCCTGCTAATTTGAGGCCATTCACTAACTCCTCCCGTGTAGTTCTAGGATGCTTTTTCACCTTTCTCAGAACCATTGACACCCAACGAGGTGAGATCTTGCGTGGAGCCCCAGAGCGAGGTCGATTGATGGTCGTTTTGTGCTCCTTCCATTTTCGAACAATCGCACCAACAGTTGTCACCTTCTCTCCCAGATTCTTGCTAATGGTTTTGTAGCCCATTCCAGCCTTGTGCAGGTCTACAATTTTGTCTCTGACATCCTTGGACAGCTCTTTGGTCTTTCCCATGTTGGAGAGTTTGGAGTCTGCTTGATTGATTCTGTGGACAGGTGTCTTTTATACAGGTGACTAGTTAAGACAGGTTGTCCTTAACCTCCTTAGCGGTAACCCCGTGTGTGACACGGGGTAAGCCGCCGGAGGGTGCCGCTCAGGCCCTGCTGGGCCGATTTAAATATTTTTTTTTTTGCTGGACGCAGCTAGCACTTTGCTAGCTGCGCCAGCACCCCGATCGCTGCCGCCGCGCGCCCGATCGCCGCTATCCGGTGCGGCGCGCGGCCCCCCCCCCAGACCCCGTGCGCTGCCTGGCCAATCAGTGCCAGGCAGCGCCGAGGGTTGGAGCTGGACTCCCAATGACGTCCCGAGGTCGCTGACGTCATCCCGCCCCGTCGCCATGGCGACGGGGGAAGCCCTCCAGGAAATCCCGTTCTTTGAACGGGATTTCGGAGATCGCCGAAGGCGATCGAAGCGGGCGGGGGGATGCCGCTGAGCAGCGGCTATCATGTAGCGAGCCCTCGGCTCGCTACATGATTTAAAAAAAAATAAAAAATTAAAAAACTGCTGCGCTGCCCCCTGGCGGTATTTTTCATACCGCCAAGGGGGTTTATGAGGGTGACTAATTGAGTAGAAGTGTCTAACCACTCTGTGGAAGCCAGAACTCTTAATGGTTGGTAGGGATTCAAAAACTTATTTCACTCAATGAAATGCAAATCAGTTGCTACCTTTTATTTAGGGTTATTTTTTCGATTTTCCTTTTGATGTGCTATCTGCCACTGTTAAAATAAACCTACCATTAAAATGATACTGTTCTGAGACTTTTCATTTCTTTGGACAAACTTACAAAATCAGTGAGGGGTCAAATAATTATTTCCTCCACTGTATATATATATAAAATCGTGTGTGTGTGTGTGTGTGTGTGTATCACTCGAAAACGGCTTGACCGATTTGAACGAAACTTGGTATGCAGATCCCTTACTACCTGGGATGATATGTTCTGGGGGTCTTGCGGCCCCCCTGCACACGTGGGCGGAGCTACAAACAGCAAATCAGATTTTACCTATTCAAGTCAATGGAAAAAATGGAAAAGGCTGCCATTCTCACAGTAATCAAGCCAGAGTCCCCACACTTGGCACAGTTGGTCACTTGGTGACCGAGGTTACGAATCCAGGAAAAGTGGGCGGGGCATAAAACAGCCAATCAAATTTCAGCCATTCATTTTAAATGGGAAAATGTAAACTGCAGCCATTGTTAGATCACTGGGTTCTCAAACTTGCCACAGTTGGTCACTGGGTGAATGCGATTAAGATTCAAGAAAGTGGGTGGAGCCTACACCAAAATTCAAAATTCACCTATTGATTTTCAAGGGGAATATTTAAACTGCTACTATTCTTACACTTTTAATGGCAGAGGCTTCAAACTTACAACAGTCAGTCAATGGGTGACTGGGGTCCAAATTCACTAAAGGGGTGGGGCCACAAACAGCCAATCAGATTTCCTTGGTGGATAAACTGCTTCCATTTACACATTTTTGATGCCGGGAACCTGAAAGCTCACAAACTTGGTCATTGAGTGACTGTGTCCAGGTTACAAAAAGTGGGCGGAGCCAAAAACAACATTTACTGGGAAAATATAAACCGCAGCCATTCTTACACCGTTAATGGCAGGGTTCTCAAACTTTGCATAGTTGGTCACTGGGTGAATGAGATGAAGATTTTGGAAGGTGGGTGGAGCCTACCACAGCCAATAAAAATTCACCTTTTGATTTTCAAAGGGAATATTTAAATTGCTGCCATTCTTATACTGTTAATAGCAGATGCCTCAAACCTGGTACAATTGGTCACTGGGTTACTGGGGTCCAAATTCAGAAAGGGGGCGGAGCCACAAACAGTCAGATTTATTTATTTTTCAATGGGAATATACAAAGTATTGATACCAAGGACCCCAAAGCTGATAAACTTGATAATTGAGTGACTGTCAAGGTTAGAAAAAGTGGGTGGTGCCAACAACTAAATTTTTAACATGGCAGGGTTCCCAAACTTGACACAATTGGCCACTGGGTGACTGGGATGAATATTCAGAAATGTGGGTGGAGCCTACAACAGCCAATCAAAATTTACCTATTGATTTTCAAGGGGAATATTCACATTTCCACCATTCTTACACTGTTAATAGCAGAGGCCTCAAACCTGATACAGTCAGTCATTGGGTGGAAAAAAGAGGTGGAGCCGCAAACAGCCAATCAGATTTGTTAGATTGATTTCAGCCATTCTGTTATTGGCAGGGTTCTCAAACTGGATGGGTGGGTGACACAGTTGGTCACTGGATGAATGTGACTAATATTCCAGAAAGTGGGTGGAGCCTACAGTAGCCAATCAAAATTCACCTTTTGATTTTCAAGGGGAATATTTACATTGCTGCCATTCTAACACTCTTAATGGCAGAGGCCTAAAATCTGCTACAGTCAGTCACTGGGAGACTGAGGTTTAAATTCTGAAGGGAGCGGGCCAAAAACAGCCAATCAGTTTCGTTTAATTTCAATGGTAAAATGCAACTTATTGATGCCAAGGACCCCAAAGCTCATAACATTGGTCATTGAGTGGCTGTATGTCAAGATTGCAAATAATGGGCGGAGCCAAAAACAACTAACTTTTTTCAATGGAAAATATAAACTGCAGTTTTTCTTACACTGTTAATGGCAGGGTTCTCAAACTTTGCACAGTTGGTCACTGGGTGACTGGGATTAATATTTGGAAAAGTAGGTGGAGCCTACAAGAGCCAATCAAAATTCACCTATTGATTTTCAAGGGGATTATTGAAACTGCAGTAATTTCCTACACTGTTAATGGCAGAGGCCTCAAACCTGGTACAGTTGGTCGTTAAGTGTCTGGGGTTCAAATTCAGTAAAGGGGTGGAGCCACAAACAGCCAGATTTCTTTTCTGGATAAACTGCTTCCAGTCACACAATTTTGATGCCAGGAACCCAAAAGCTCACAAACTTGGTCATTGAGTGACTGTGTGTCAAGGTTACAAAAAGTGGGTGGAATTAAAAACAGATTTTTCTGGGAAATTGTAAACTGCAGCCTTTCTTCACTGCTAATGGCAGGGTTCTCAAACTTTGAACAGCTGGTTACTGGGTGACTGGGATTAATATTCAGAAAAGTGGGTGGAGCCTAAAAATGCCAATCAAAAATTACATGTCGCTTTTCAAGGTAAATATTAAAATTGCTGCCATTCTTGCACTGTTAATGGCACAAGCCTCAAACCTGGTACAGTTGGTCATTGGGTCACTAGGGTTCAAATTCAGAAAAGGGGACACAGCCACAAACAGTGAATCAGATTTGTTTCATTTCATGGGAAAATACAAATTATTGATGCCAAGGACCCGAAAGCTCACAAACTTGGTCACTGAATGACTGTGTGTCCAGGTTACAAACAGTGGGCGGAGCCGAAAACAAATTTTACTGGGAAAATGTAAACTGCAGCCATTCTTACACTGTTTATGGCAGGGTTCCCAAACTTTGCCCAGATTAATATTCAGGGAAGTGGGTGGAGCCTATAATAGCCAATCAAAATTCACCTGTTGATTTTCAAGGGGAATATTTAAATTGCTGCCATTTTTACACTGCTAATAGCCGGGGCCTCAATCCTGCTACAGTTGGTCATTGGGTGACTGGGCTTCAAATGCTGGAGTGGGGGTGAAGCCATAAACAGCCAATCTGATTTGTTTAATTTCTCTTGGAATATACAAATTATTGATGCCAAGGACCCCGAAGCTCACATACTTGCTCTTTGTGATAGGGTTAGAAAGTGGGCGGAGCCAACACCAGTCAAATACATTCCCGGGCAATGCCGGGTCATCAGTGGGTGGAGACAAATACAAATTTCACTGGGAAAATGTAAACTGCAGCCATTCTTACACTGTTAACGGCAGGGTTCTTAAACTTTGCACAGTTGGTCACTGGGTGACTGGGATTAATATTCAGAAAAGTGGGTGGAGCCTACAAAAGTGAATTAAACTTCACCTATTGCTTTTCTAGGTGAATATTTAATTGCTACCATTCTTGCACTGTTAATGGCACAGGCCGCAAACCTGGTACAGTTGGTTATTGGGTGACTGGGGTTCAAATTCAGAAAAGGGGGTGGGGCCACAAACAGCTAATCCGATTTTTTTTCATTTCAATGCAAATTATTGATACCAAAGACTGCAAAGCTCACAAACTTGGTCATTGAGTAATTGTGTGTTAGGGTTATAAAATGTAGGTGGAGCCAACACCAGTCAAATGCATACCCGGGCAACGCCGGGCAATCAGCTAGTTTACTATATACAATTCACTGAAATCAAAACATGGACAGTACAATACATGTGCTATGTAAGTAGATCAAGTATTTGTCTACTTATATGTGTTTTTTTTAATTCCCTGGCATAGTATGGCTAATCCTACTGCTTTAACAAACAAGATAGGGACTGTAGGTTAATTCTTAACCTGAATATGTGTGCTGGTCTAGTGCTTCCCTCTCCCCAATGTACCTTCCTTGCTGGTCTAGTGCTTCCCCCCATATACCCTCCTAGCTGGTCTAGTGCTTCCCCCCCACATACCTTCCCTGGTGGTCTAGTGCCCCCCCCCCCCCCATATAGCTTCCCTGGTGGTCTAGTGCAGGGGAGCCTCTAGGGTACAGGCCATTGCCTGCAGTGCCATTGGTCCTGGGGGCACAATGTTGCTGGATTAAGCCATGCCCCCTGGACAAAGTCACGCCCCCTGACTAAGCCCCACCCCACATGCTTCTGCTGCATCTGCTTGGTGTAAGTTGCAGGCAGCTGCCACTGCGTCCTTTTGTGCCTTGTACATCCTTTTACCCCCCGTGTACCTCCTTCTGTCCCATGTGCCATGTATGACCCCGTTTGTCCTTCTGTCTCCCTTTGGTGCCCCCATCAGTCTCCCTGTGCTACCTCTGCCTCATTCTGTCCCCCCGTGTCTCCTTATGTCCCCCTGTGCTACCTCTGCCCCCTGTTCCTCCTTCTGTCCTCATGTGCCTCCTTCTTTCTCCATGTGCCTCTTCAGTCCCCATGTGCCACCTCTGTCCCGTGCCTTCCTCTGTCCACCTTTGTGCCAGCATGCAGCCAGTGGAGTCACACCTGGAACCAGCATGCAGCCAGCGAAGTCACACCTGGAACCAGCATGCAGCCAGCGGAGTCACACCTGGGACCAGCATGCAGCCAGTGGAGTCACACCTGGAACCAGCATGCAGCCAGCGAAGTCACACCTGGAACCAGCATGCAGCCAGCGAAGTCACACCTGGAACCAGCATGCAGCCAGCGAAGTCACACCTGGAACCAGCATGCAGCCAGCGAAGTCACACCTGGAACCAGCATGCAGCCAGCGAAGTCACACCTGGAACCAGCATGCAGCCAGCAAAGTCACACCTGGAACCAGCATGCAGCCAGCAAAGTCACACCTGGAACCAGCATGCAGCCAGCAAAGTCACACCTGGAACCAGCATGCAGCCAGCAAAGTCACACCTGGAACCAGCATGCAGCCTGTGGAGTCACACCTGTTACCAGCATGCAGCCAGCGGTGTCACACCTGGAACCAGCATGCAGCAAGTGGAGTCACACCTGGAACCTCCATGCAGCCAGCAGAGTCACACCTGGGACCAGCATGCAGCCAGTGGAGTCACACCTGGAACCAGCATGCAGCCAGCGAAGTCACACCTGGAACCTGCATGCAGCCAGCGGAGTCACACCTGGAACCAGCATGCAGCCAGCGAAGTCACACCTGGAACCAGCATGCAGCCAGCGAAGTCACACCTGGAACCAGCATGCAGCCAGCAAAGTCACACCTGGAACCAGCATGCAGCCAGCAAAGTCACACCTGGAACCAGCATGCAGCCAGCAAAGTCACACCCGGAACCAGCATGCAGCCTGTGGAGTCACACCTGTTACCAGCATGCAGCCAGCGGTGTCACACCTGGAACCAGCATGCAGCAAGTGGAGTCACACCTGGAACCAGCATGCAACCAGTGGAGTCACACCTGGAACCTCCATGCAGCCAGCAGAGTCACACCTGGTAAAGCATGCAGCGCTGTGTGAATGTTGATGGGGGGTTGAGATGAGATAATTCTATAGAAAATTTTCTACATAGCAGAACTATGGGCAATGTATATGGATTTATGAGCCTAGTGCATGATCCTTCACTAATATAGTCATGCGCAGGTAGCACACAATGTGGACGCCATCAGAGTACCATGTGTTGTGTAATCAGCGTGACCAGCAGTACATGGGTACCGCAAGCGCTGCTATGGTAACGCGCATTAAGCAAGTAACAGGACATGCATTACCATAGCAACAGCCATGCAACGGATGTTTTGTGCATCCGGCCCTACAGGGTCTGTCCTTTGGTTGAAGTCTGATACTGTAAAGAGAAGACAATGAAATAACATGACAAGAAGCAGTTCTAGCCTGGTAAACTCTCCCTACTAGCTCTGTGTTTTCCATACTGGAGTCCAGGAGGAGCTGCCGGGACATCTCTGCAGCAGATATTTATATCCTCCTCACTAGAAAAAAGAAGAGTTATGCTGCAGGGACGGCTTCCAGCTGCTAAAAGCAAGATGTGCGCATAACTGTGGCCTTGTGGTTCCTAAAACTCCCCGATGATAAAACAGCAGGCATGGTCTGGCCGTGAAATCCTCACACCTTGTCATGGCTCTCCGCAGCTCTCCTTAAAGGGGGGCTCCAGCCAATGCTGGGATGTTTAGGGAGGATTGGAGTGAAGCTGGGCAGGGCCAGATTTGGGTGAAATGGGGCCAGGCCCGGTCCAACCATGATGCCAAGTGAGGCGACTTCCTCAGGCGACAGGAGTCTGGAGACAGCACCAGGCAGAAACAGGAAGTGAAGAGAGAGCCTGGCCAACCTATACTGGGGGCAACCTATACTGGGGGCAACTGTACCTAGCCAACCTATACTGGGAGCAACTGTAGCTGGCCAACCTATACTGGGGGCAACTGTGTCTAGCTACCAATGCTGGGGGCACCTATAACTGGCTACCTACCTATACTGAGTGTGTTTTTGGGGGGCTCACTGCAGCTATAACGTGCCATGCAAATTCTCAGGTGCTGTGCGATCATTCCAATTTGGGGGGGGGGGGTGCATCCTCACAAGTTTGCCTCAGGCAGCAAAAAGTCTGGAACCGGCCCTGAATGGAGCCCTGGGCAAAGGTTAACATGGAGGGGCACCCACACCCAGATAGTAGCATTAGGTAGCCTTCAACCCCCCACAACTCCTCCCAGTAGCAGCTTTAGAAGTGGAGGTGGTAAAATGGTAGTTTTCCGCATATAGGACGCACTGCGTCTTATTTGTCAAATACAGGGAGTCCCTGACTTATGAAAGCCAGCCGATAAGAACCGCCGACCTGCAGCTATGTCGGGGACTTCCTGTATTGTCCCCTTGTGCCCTCCTCTGCTCCATTGAATAAATCAGAGCAGCAGCAGCACCATGGCTCAGCTAATCCATCAGAGCCCGTGGTGATCAGAGACCTCTCCTCTCCCTCACTGTTCCCCTAGTGCCGACTTTTGCCGATGACGCGATCAGCAGAAGCCAACATTAGGGGAGCAGCGAGATAGAGGAGAGATCTCTGATCGGTGCAGGCTCCAATGAATTAGGTGAGCTATGCTGCCACTGCTTTCATTTATTTAGGGGGAGCAAAGGAATATACAAGGGGGCTCACATGGTGTACAGAAGAGGGCACACAGGGACAGAAGAAGGCACATGGGGGAAACAAGAGGACACAAGTGGGGCAGAAGGAGACACATGGGGACAGAAGTGCTCACATGTGGACAGAAGGACACATGGGGACAGAAGGGGCACACATGGAGAACAGTAGGGGCACAGGAGGATCCATGGGGGACAGAAGAGCTCATATGGGGGACCAAAGGGGACACATGGGGGACAGGACACATGGGACAGAAGGAGACCCATGGGGAATAGAAGAGCTCACATGGGGGACTAAAGGGGACACATGGGGACAGAAGGACACCTGGGGGACAGAAGGACACCTGGGGGACAGAAGGGACACACATAGGGGACACAGGAGGACACAAGATATTAAAGGGGGACACAATAATTGGGGGAGAACATCTACAAGGCACTCCTGGAACATGGACGCATCAGGTTAAGTATATTTTCTGTTTTATGCCCTCCAAACCTAGCTGCCTCTTATAGTCCGGAACGTCTTATATGCCGAAAAATACCGGTCCAAGAGTAAAACACTCATTTACAGTAGGTTTTATTAGTATGACAGCTCTGACATGTTTTGGACTAGTCCATCTCCTACTAGGGGATTCCCAGAGTCAAGGCAGGTGCGGCTGAGGACATTTGGGCGCCGGCATAGGCTGTAATGTGAATTACGGCCATAGCTGCGCTCAGTGAGTAATTTGTGTGCCTGCAAAAGGCAGACCCGACATTGCGATAAAACCATTGCAATTCTGGCCGCCAGCAGCAGCTGGAAGTCGGATTGCATCTTACCTCACCGCACGGAGCCTTGGAGGGAGAACGATTAACTCCACTAGGAAATTTGCCACAGCAGGGTGAGCCGTTTTTCGGCTCCACCCAAATTTCTCAGTGCCCTTCTTACATGTACGTCCCAGAGTTCAATTTATTCTTTTCTAAATCACCCCCTGGCAGAGATTATTTAAGGTGTAATGGGGCCCTGGGCAAAGTAGTAAATTTTGCCCCCCCTTTTGGTAAGCTGAAGTAGAGACAGGTCAGAGTAGGTGGCAGGTGGGCTCCTTGACACCCACTAAGCCCCAAGGCACCTGCCTAGGTTGCCTAATGGATGATCCTGCTCTGCTCCCTGGAAAGAACCCAAACGTGGATGCTCGCTATTCTGGTAGCTGGACTTTGCCAGGGTTTTAGAAAAATAAAGAAATTACTGAGAATCCCCCGTGAGGAGTCAGATTAGTCAAAAACCTGTCAGAGCTGCAGATTCGTAACATCTACTGTGGGAGACAGCAACATAGGAAAAAAAGCTCTTTATAGTGCATTTTACTACTTCTATGTAGGCATACACCAGTATTTTAAATTGTACAGTTTTTCACCATGGTGGTCCTTTAAGCAACTCCCCCTTATGCTGGCTAGCAGAGCTGAGTGCTGGGGGATTTTTTCCTATCTGCCTGAAAGGCTTCAGTTTCCATGGCGGCTGGGCAGAGCGGCAGAACAGCCGGAGCAGGAAAACACATTAGATCATATTTAGATGTTGAGCCGCGTGCGATTAATGAGGCATCACCTGAGAAGTGTCCTGGCCGCGCTGCCAGGTGACGCAGTCTGCACGCTGAACTTTCCATGCGGAGATCAGGATGAGCGCTGTGTGTTTGCTCTCCGATCGCTGGACTCTGATTGGCCTGATAGCTGCGCCTGTTGCTCAGCAGGTTAATGTTTCACTGGCTGTTCTGATTCAGAGCATTAAAAAAACAAAAAAAAAACTGAGAAAATTATGTCCCCAAAGCCAAATATCTTACATTTTCTGGTGAAACTATTCCACATCCCACATCTCTATTTCGGGCAGGCAGTGATTGGCAGACTCTAGAGCAGGGGTCTCAAACTCAATTTACCTGGGGGCCGCGGGAGGCAAAGTCAGGATGAGGCCGGGCCGCATAAGGGATTTCACAATCAGCAGCTCCTGCCCACCCCCACCCACCGTACCTAGCAATGATTTTTATTTCAAAATCAAATACACACTGAAGAGAACTATTTTGCCTATTTTACCTTATAGTTCGCTTCAGTCCTCCCATTACAAGTGATCCGCCGTTTCCCCGCCGCAAAACGAGGTCAGGAGGGGCAGAGCTGAAGCTGGAAGCTCTGCCCCTTCCAGGAAATGCTGGCGGATTGCCCCCGGGCGATTTGGGGGCTCTGCAGCCCTCGTTTAGTGGCGGAGATGCGGCGGATTACTTGGGAGCACTAAAGCGAACTATAAGGAAGCTTTTGCCGGCAAGGGCCACAAAATATTGTATCGAGGGCCGCAAATGGCCCGCGGGCCGCGAGTTTGAGACCCCTGCTCTAGAGGCAGGCAGTGATTGGTAGCTTCTAGTGGCAGGCAGTGATTGGCAGACTCTAGTGACAGGCAGTGATTGGTAGCTTCTTGTGGCAGGCAGTGATCGGTAGATTCTAGTGGCAGGCAGTGATTAGTAGACTCTAGTGGCAGGCAGTGATCGGTAGATTCTAGTGGCAGGCAGTGATTGGTAGCTTCTAGTGGGAGGAAGTAATTGGAAGATTCTAGTGGCAGGCAGTGATTAGTAGACTCTAGTGGCAGGCAGTGATTAGTAGACTCTAGTGGCAGGCAGTGATTGGTAGATTCTAGTGGCAGGCAGTGATTAGTAGACTCTAGTGGGAGGAAGTGATTGGTAGATTCTAGTGGCAGCCAGTGATTAGTAGACTCTAGTGGCAGGCAGTGATTGGTAGCTTCTAGTGGCAGGTAGTGATAGGTAGATTCTAGTGGCAGGCAGTGATTGGTAGATTCTAGTGGCAGGCAGTGATTGGTAGCTTCTAGTGGCAGGCAGTGATTGGTAGATTCTAGTGGCAGGCAGTGATTGGTAGATTTTAGTGGCAGGCAGTGATTGGCAGATTCTAGTGGACAGGTAGTGATTGGCAGATTCTAGTGGGAGGCAGTGATTGGCAGATTCTAGTGGTAGGCAGTGATTGGCAGATTCTAGTGGTAGGCAGTGATTGGCAGATTCTAGTGGTAGGCAGCGATTGGTAGATTTTAGTGGCAGGCAGTGATTGGTAGACTATAGAGGCAGTTGTGTTTAAGAATTTCATAAATCGCAGTATGTTAAGAATATCTCTGTGGTGACCCCCATCCAGAGGCATAGCTAGGGTTATCAGTGACTGGGGACAAAGACAGGTTTTGCAACCCCTATAAATTGCCAAATGTACCCCTTTAGATAGCCAGATGTTCCCTCCCCCCATTTAGATAGCCAGACATGCCCCCCTTTTTCTGCTGCTGTTAACGCTTCTGCACTACTCTGCAGAGGGAGGGAGAGATGCAGGGGCACTTTGTGCAACCAGCGAGCCACCTCTCACACACGTGGGGTGTAGCAGCTGTGCTAACTGCCCTCACAGTGCTGCGCCCGGGACATATGTCCCCCTTGCCCCCCATAGCTATGCCTCTGCCACCATCCAGCAGGTATCACGATAGGCTTCTGCCTGGTTGCCTAAAAATGGCCTGACCATGGTTATAGTAAAGATGCCACACTGCACACCCAATAAGGGACAGTTAATGATGTAAATTATTCCATCCATTCCAATGAATAATGATAATATATATAATTGAATATTAAATAATAATAATATTAATATAACCTCTTCCAGCAGCCACGTTTCCAATTAGTGCGCTTCTATCCGCTTTTTATCAGCACACCAATGTTACAGATTGATACATGTTGCTGAAAAGCAAAAAGAAGTGCACAGATGGAAACCAGGCCTAAGGGGAAAGAGGGGTTACCAGTCCTCTTTTTTTTAACCCCTTTTTAGCATAGGCACAGCCAATGAATGAAGATGTTTTTGTGCAGTTTTGTACCGGTAATGAAAACAACATTTGAAGAGCAACTTTACTGAGAGAAAGTGGTAGGGAGAAAAAAATGAAGACACAAAGGGCTTGATTCAGTAAACGGAGCTAACCCAGTTAGCACGCCTAAAGACTTTGGGCGTGATAACTAGGGTGCTAACTGGGTCAGCACCATTTACTAAATTTACATCGCGCGCAAAGTCCCACACTGAAGACTTTGCATGCCCACAGCGCAGTGTGCGCGAAATGTCGCATCGCGGTGCGACGAAAACAGTGCGTTGAGGCGCCTATAAGGTCGCATTGCGTGCGACTTTAACGTCACATGGTGCGACATTAAGGTCGCACCCAATGCGACCTTATAGTGTGCTGTTTTTGCGGTGCGCGCGCAAAGTTTTGCGTGCGGGACTGTGCGCGCGATGGGTGTGAATTTAGTAAAGGGTGCTAACCCAGTTAGCACCCTAGTTATCACGCCTAAAGTCTTTAGATGTGAATTTATCATGCCTAAACTAACTTTAGGCATGATATAGGGCTTTTCACAGGCGTGCTAACACTTAGCACGGTTTACTGAATCGAGCCCATAGGGCCTGATTCAGTAAACGGTGCTAACCCAGTTAGCACAGCTAAAGGCTTTGGGCGTGCTAACTAGGGTGCTAAGTAGTTAGCACATGCAAACTACTACTTAGCAACATGCTAACTAGGGTGCTCAGTAGTTTGCATGTGCTAACTACAGTGCTAAGTTTGCATGTGCTAACTACGGTGCTAAGTAGTTTACATGTGCTAACTACTTAGCACCCTAGTTAGCACGTGCAAAGCATGTTAGCACATGCAAAGTGGCTTTTCACTGGCGTGCTAACACTTAGCACCCTTTTCTGAATCAAGCCCATAGTGCGTTCATGTTTGATCCTCCGTGAGCCTGCTGGCAGGCATGAAAAACAAAACAAAACGGACAGCACCAACTGCCCTTGTCTATAAACACACCCACTAACAATGTGGCAGGCTCAAAGCACAGCGGGAGATACTGCTTGCTTGGCAGTTAAATAGCTCTATTAACACTTTCCAGACTGTAT
>NC_090650.1:21373050-21495550 GCF_040937935.1 Hyperolius riggenbachi
TATCCGAGTTTACTCGGATACCGAAAAGGTTTTTTGGTATCCAGATCCGGATCAATTCGGATTTTGAAAAGGGTTATCCGAGCAGCACTGACAGTGACGTCCCTGGTGATCAATTCAAGAAAAGAGTGAAGATTTTTTATGGGAAAGGGGTTATCAGCTACTGAGTGATTTGGATGAAGTTCAATTCTGCATAAAAGTTCCTCTAAAAATCAACCTAATAACCCCACCTCCATAATGCGTTTAGTTATTACAGATTTTTTTTAAGGGGGGGGGGGGGGGGGGAGACAGAGAAATGAGTTGGGTTTTCACAGTATTAGGTAGTTTCTATCCCTCTGTATAATAAACATACCCCCCGCAGCAGGGGGGCGGCAGGAATCCCGGTTCTCCACGGAATACCTATAAATATTTCCAGTGCTGGCCTCTGCGGCGGGTCATCAGCACGCCCTGCCTCTCTCCGCAAATACCCGGAGAGACCGCACGCCAGCCGACAGTTCCTAACTCACAGGTGATGAGTCGTGCCCACGCTCCCATGCTATCCCATCCCGTGAGAGCGCAGCCCTGAGCTGGCAGCCACACGGCGACCCATCCCGAGTCAGCCTGCCAACCAAAACCAACAAGCTGGCTCTGAACGCCTGACTTGTCCCGAGGAAGATGTGTTGATGGGGATGGTGAGAAGCATGCCATCAGCGGCTCAGACGAATGCTGGACTCATGGGTGGGGGGTGGGGGCGGGGAAGGGGTCATCTGATGTTCTCACCAAGGACAGAATGTAAGGCTACCCTTAAAGGGGAAATTCGATTTACTTAAAGTGAACATGGACCAAGTAAAATTATTTAAAGAGAAACTCCAACCAAGAATTGAACTTTATCCCAATCAGTAGCTGATACCCCCTTTTACATGAGAAATATAATGATTTTCACAAACAGACCATCAGGGGGCGCAGTGTGACTGATTTTGTGCTGAAACCACTCTCACAAGAAGCTCTGAGTACCGCGGTACTTTTGGCAGTTTGTTACAATGTAACAAGGTTCACAGACAGGAATTAGCTGTTTACAGCTGTCTCTAACAGCCAAAGCAGCTAGCAGCAGCTACATAACCTGCCCACAGTAACAATGTCACCATGTAATAAATGTCAGAATGTAAATCGGGGAGAGGAAAGATTTTACAATGAGCAAACACTGACTAAATCATTTATACATAATTATTGTAAAAATGAAGCACTTTTTTTTTACATTATTTTCACTGGAGTTCCTCTTTAAAGTAAACACAGGACGTAGCTGCAAATGAATATTACATACTAACCTCGCCGTCAGTTCGTCTCAGAAGCTCACCATTTTCTTATTACGATTCCTTCCAGTTCTGACAGGATTTTGTTAGAACTGAAATATGTCAGAAGTGGTCAGTTATTTTTCAGTTGTTGTCAGTTATAGCTGAAAGGACAACTGATGTGCATGGTAATGTCCATGTTTCCCTATGGCTCAAGTGGGCGATATTACCGTTTAACAGTGTGCTGACCACGAAGCGGTTATGGGGTAATGGCCGTTTTCAAACAGGAGGATCGAGAATTCCATTGATCACAGTGGACAATTGATGATTGTGTTCTATTAAGAGTTAAAAACTCCACCTCGGGTTCTCTTTAAAGAGAACCTGAACTGAAAATAAAAGTCAAAATAACCATACACGGGTCATACTTACCTCCCGTGTAGTCTACTCCTCAATCTCTTTCTCCTCTCCTGCATCCCATTTGTGCACTGTGATCAATGGAATTCTCCATCCTCCATTTTAAAAATGGTCATTACCCCATAACAGCTTCCTGGTCAGCGCACTGTTACACTGTAATATCACCCACTTGAGCCGTAGGGAAACATGGACATTACCTTGCACATTCAGTTGTAACTGACAGCAGCTGATATATAACTGACAGCAACTGGGATATTTCAGGTCTGACAAAATATTGTCAGAACTGGAAGGGATCATTGTCAGAAGAAAATGGTGAGCTTCTGAGAGGAACTGACGGTGAGGTTAGTATGTAATATTCATTTGCAGCTACGTCATGTGTTCATTTTAAATAATTTGACTCGCTTCAGGTTTCCTTTAAGAGCCTGCGGCTGCGAGGAGGGTACAGGGAGACTGCCAAACATCTCTGGAGGCTCTGCAAAGATTTGCACGGGAAACATAGATCAGTGAACGGGAATGCAGTTCCCATTTATTGATCTAAGTCCCCCGCTGCAATGCTCGCCGGCATCAATGAGATGCCCCTGTCATTGTGAAAAATACAAAGTAATACATGCACACATTACTTCCTGATCGCTTACCACTAGTACGCTTAGGAAAGAAATGACTGAGGACATCTAGTGGCCAAACAGTAAAATTACACCTACATACATTTATTTTAACCTATTTTGGTTCCTGGATGTAGAAACTACGTCCAGGAACCATGCGCGCTACCGCGGCCGATCGCGCACGCGCACTCCCGGCCGCGGATTCGGTAGCCACGGAATCAATGTATCGGGCTATGGTGCCCGATCACGGATTCCTCTCCCCCGCTGAAAAAGCGACAGCTTCTCTCGGAAGCTGTGCCTTTTCTGGCCGTTCCCTCCCCCCTGCGTCACTCTAAGCGTGTGTTACGCTTAGAGTGACGTCATGTAAACAAACTCATGGCCGCCATCTTGTGGCCAAAAAGTACTACAACTAAAAGTAAAAAAAATTAAAAACACACAATTACATTATAAATCTATTGTTTACCTCCCACCCTCCCAAAACTACCCAAATAAAATGTTTAATATGAAAAAAAAAATAAACATTACAATAATAAAAAAAAACATGTAAATATTTACCTAAGGGTCTAAACTTTTTAAATATCAATGTAAAGATGAAATATTTCTATATATATTTTTTTTTAAACTTGTAAATAGTGATAGATGCAAAACGGAAAAAATGCACCTTTATTTCCAAATAAAATATTGTCGCCATACATTGTGATAGGGACATAATTTTAACGGTGTAATAACCGGGACATATGGGCAAATACAATACGTGAGTTTTAATTATGGAGGCATGTATTATTTTAAAACTATAATGGCTGAAAACTGAGAAATAATGATTTTTTCCGTTTTCTTCTTATTCTTCCTGTTAAAATGCATTTACAGTAAAGTGGCTCTTAGCAAATTGTATCACCCACAGAAAGCCTAATTGGTGGCGGAAAAAACAAGATATAGATCAGTTCTTTGTGATAAGTAGTGATAAAGTTATAGGCTAATGAATGGGAGGTGAACATTTCTCAAGTGAAAACGACGGAACGTGAATGGGTTAATAAAAAGACATGCACATACTTTTAAAAGTAACTCCTTACCTCCTATACTCTCCCATAGTTACCTCATAAAACTGTTGCATTGCAAGAAAAAAACATGACAATTAAAAAAAAAATATATACATAAGTAGTTATCTTAGGGACTGAACTTTTTTAATACGTACTGTATGTCAAGAGGGTATATTACAGTTATTTTTGACAATATGGGATTTTAATTAGTGATGGACACAAAAAAAAAAAAAATAAATCAACCTTTATTTCCAAATAAAATATTGGCGCTATACATTGTACTAGGGAAATATTTTAAACATTGCAATAACCAGGACAAATAGGCAAATATGTGGGTTTTATCTACAGTCGAAGATACGTAGAGGACGCACTTCTCCGGTGTAGATTGGCTCCGACTGACGGAAGTGACGGGACCCGGCTACCCAAAGATGCAGGCAGCAGAGGTCGGCGGCGTGGGAGCGATCCGAGCAGATGGGGCTGGAGGAAGCCCCAGGTATGTTTAAAACTTTATTTTTGTCAGCTCTGGTACACTTTAAAGTGGACCTGAACTCAGAACTTCTGCTCTAAAAGATAAGCAACAGCATAATCCTATCCTACTAATATTATAAAAGGGAAAGTTCGGATGTTTGGATGTTTGTTACTCGATCACGCAAAAATGGCTGAACGGATTTGAATGAAATTTGGCACACACATAGTACATTACCTGGAATAAAGTATAGGATACTTTTTATTCCCATAACCAAAAAGTGGGCGGAGACAAATCCAAATTTCACTGGGAAATGTAAACTGCAGCCATTCTTACACTGTTAATGGCAGGGTTCTCAAACTTTGCACAGTTGGTCGCTGGGTGACTGGGAATAATATTCAGAAAAGTGGGTGGAGCCTACAAAAGCCAATCAAAATTCACGGGGAACCTCACAGCCTACGGTGGGCTGGAGGAAGCCCGAGGTAAGTGAAAGTTTTTTGATTTTAATTGCTGCCCGGGGTCCCTTTAAAGAAAAACATTTCTTAGTTACAGCTGATACAAAACCTGCAATAAATTTATCATCTACTTCCTGCTTTCATGGAAGCAAACATAGGGTTAACTACCTATGTTTACAAATTAGCTCTCTGCCGTGTCAGTCACCTGACACAGGGGAGAGATCAAATTACACTTTAAAGGGAACCAGAGCCGAAGCACCCTCATTATTTACCATATATATCAGTTGGAACATTAGAAAAAACACTTACCATGCTTTCTGTTTCATTATTTACTGTTCAGATTGCTTCTATAAAATCCCCGACTGAGCATTCAGTCTGGCTTTGTTCAGGAATCTTTATAGCTGAGTCTGTCTTCTCTGATGTCTTTTCAAGCCCAAGCCTGCCCCCTGCTGGCTCTGCTCATGCTCAGGAATCATTATAGCTGAGTCATTTTAGCAAAGCCGGACTGAATGCTCAGTCAGGGATTTTATAGAAGCAATCTGAACAGTAAATAATGAAACGGAAGGCAAGGTAGGGGTTTTCTCTAATGTTCCCACTGATATATATGGTAAAATACATGAGGGTGCTTCCTCTCTGGTTCACTTTAAGGTAAGCATCTGATTTTGAACCCGAGCTTCCTCTTGGGTAAAATTCTAAAAAAAAAAAAAATAGATAAAGTTTTGTTTTGTAAACCAGTAATTCTTAAATACTTCAAAATTGAATAGAAGTTATGGACAGTGATGATCGTAATAAGCTAGTTGCAATTACGTGAAATTTTCCATACATTTTTGCAATTTTGCGTATACCTCATTACAAATTGTTGCTTCAATTGATTTTGTATAAGCATTTGGACTCTTCACTGGGTTTAGAGCAGCACCCAACAACAGGAAGATCAGGCAGCGTGCCTCAGCTGACAGCTCTCCACACCACCGGAGCTGATATTTGCAGGAATCCACTTCAGCAGGCACCACCAATTCAAACGTAATCGCTTTATTGTATCACATGGGTTAAAAGGCAGTCATGCAACGACAGACCGCTGTTTCGAGCCTCATGCTCTTTGTCAAGTTGTCAAAACTGCAAACTGATTGCAGTTTTGACAACTTGACAAAGAGCATGAGGCTCGAAACAGCGGTCTGTCGTTGGATGACTGCCTTGTAACCCATGTGATATAATAAAGCGATTACGTTTGAATTGGTGGTGCCTGCTGAAGTGGATTCCTGTATAAGCATTTGTAATTACGCGTAATTTCTTGCTGACTTTGGCGGTGAATAGCAAAGCCTGCATACGAGCGATTGCTACCGAAATTGCTACATATCTGTTAGGGATAATAGAGGGTACACGGCAACATTTTTTTTTTTTTAAAAGACCCTTGTTTTAAGAAAATCGATTTAAAAAATGCAAAGAAAAATGGTTTTTAAACTCAGAAAAATTACAGATTTAAAAAACATTTTTCATTGTATTTTTGAAATGGATTTTCTCAAAAATGACTTTTTTATTTTTTTTATTTTTTTACTTGTATCCACTATTCTCCTTAAAGAGGAACTCCAGCCTAAACAAACATACTGCCATTCAGTTACATTAGTTATGTTCATTAAAATAGATAGGTAATATAATCTCTTACCCACACTGTTTTAAAAGAACAGGCAAATGTTTGATTTCATGATGGCAGCCATCTTTTTGGTTGAAAGGAGGTGACAGGGAGCATGAGACACAGTTCCAACTGTCCTGTGTGCTGATCACCCCTCCCAGTTGCTAGGCAACGTGAACAACAACATAGGAAATCCCATCATGCTCTGCACAGCATCAGGGAAAAAAAGCCAGGGCTTTTTCCTTTGATGGGTGGAGCTTAGCTAAAAATGCAGCTGAAAATGATGCTTTGGTAAGAAAAACAAAGTTCTGATGCTGTGAAACTGTTAAAGAAACAGCGAGCCTTTTCAGTGCTGCTGAGTAGATTTTTAGTCCGGAGGTTCACTTTAACATAAGTTGAAATTTTGGCAGCAATAGCATGTATGGGGGCTTTTCTATACACGCCAAAGTCGGCACAAAATTACACGTAAATTTATGCATAATTACGAATGCTTACAATTACATACGAAATTAATTACGCTTTTCCCCGAAATTTCGCATTACGATGTGTAATTTCTGCTCATTCCTAGTTATGGATTCCTAAGTCCTCAGCCTCCAGGAGAGCTGAGGAGTCTGTTTGAAGATATGAAGAATGATAAAATATCCGCATTTCATTGAAGTAAATACTTAACGGCCTCTTCAACATCGCTTGAAGTTCCAGGAACAAATACTTCCGTATTCTGGGTACAGGCGAGCGGCGAAGATCAACTGGCAGAACTATATCATTACTACCTCTACCAGGACTCCGGGGTTACCTATGGTCCGATCTTATGGCTCAGTGGGGATGGTTGCAAATGGCGATTTCTGATTCTGCAAAAATTCTGATTCCAGTCAATGCCGATTACATATTCCGCGGATTTCCGATTCTGATTTCCATGGGAACTTTGTTCGGTCACTTTTAGCAATCTCTGATTGGCCAAATACTTCTGAGTTGACTCCGCATTCTCTGATTGGTCCCTTGCTTCCGAGTTCTGCGATTGGGCTAAAATGACAGAGTTGCAGTAATGTGGCATTTCCGTAGAAATCTGATTTCAGAGGAGTCTTTTTTTGGTCCTTTTTTGCTTTCTCTGATTGGTCAAATACTTTCAAGTTGACTCTGCATTCTCTGATCGGTCCAATGCATAGTAACAATGGGGCCTTAGGGCAAAATAAACTTGGGGGCCCCTTGACAGACCCCCTTGACCAAAAAGCAGCATTAGGGAACCTTTGTTGCAGCCAAATTCACCATCAGGGGCCCCTGACCTTGCTACCCCCCCAGATCACAACCCAATTTTACTGTACCCTCGGTCCCCTGCAATGTCTTTGGTAGGCTTGCGTCTTGCCTTTCCTGGCAGGTGCGCTCCTCTGTCAGTCCCTCATCGCTCCATTGTAGGGTCCCCAGGGAGCACAGGTGGGGGGGGGACTAGAGATGTCGCGAACATAGAATTTTTCATTTGTGAACGCAGAGCTTCCGAAAATGCTTGTGAATAGGCGAATCTGATGAACCGCCATAGACTTCAACAGGCAGGCACATTTTAAAACCTACAAAGACTGTTTCTGGCCATAAAAGTGATGAAAAAGTTGTTTTAAGGGGTCTATCACCTGGACTGTGGCATGCCAAAGGGGGATCCATGCCAAAAGTCCCACCAACAATTACGGAGTTGACGCAAAGTCGGGGTTTAGTCATCTCTGGGTGTCAGTAGGCTGTGGAGCGTCTCACACAGAGAAATGCAATAGTACTATCAGAATACAGTGACATAATAATGCACTGGAGTGGGTCTGTGCCTATAACTTAATGAGGCAATAGCAGTAGTGTGCACACAGCTCTGAGTGTCAGTGGGCTGTGGAGTGTCACACACAAAAACAAACAAACAAACAAACAAAAACACAGGAGACCTGTTGGGCTGTTTGGGGTGCTTTTACAGCAAGTGAGGAACAAGAACACAGGCCTAGCTAATGCTTTCCCTACCTATCTGCAGCAAGTCTGTCCCTGCTCTCACTAATGCTGGGTACAAATGTCACGATTTCCCGCTCGATTCGCGGGATTGATTGGATTGATTCGATTATTTCCAACATGTTCGATCGGGTTTCGATGGATACAGCCATCGATTTTGCATATTAAGTATGCAAAATCGACGGCTGTATCCATCGAAACCCGATCAAACATGTTGGAAATAATCGAATGCATCCAATCGATCCCGCGAATCGAGCGGGAAATCGCAACGTGTGTACCCAGCATTACAGTCAGCAGCCAGCAGAGAATTAACCTCCCTACTGTGAACAGTATAAACGTGCACACACATCAATACTCTCCTGCACTGTATACTAGACCCTTGCTTGACACATTTTGGCAAGTTACAGGGAAAAAAAAAGGTTTTAAAAATAAATTTTATCACTTTTTGCACAGAAATCCTGGGAAAATTGAACGCCAGGGAGGTCTAATATGGCCACCGCAACGGCTTTTTGATAGAGGGGTCCAGGAGGTGGTGCTAGCTGATTAGCTGCCATGTGTCTGCTGACATGAGGTAAGATCAATGGTAATGTATAGGGGGCGAATCTAACACACCAAATGTTTGCTGATCGATGCAAATTCAAACAGCGAATGTTCGCAGAATACTGCTCGCCGGCGAACAGTTCGGGCCATGTCTACGGGAGACACCTTGAGGGGCCTCTACAAGCTCTGGGGCCGTGGGGCAATTGCCCGATTTACCTCTATAGAAGTGCCAGTCCTGGTCCAATGCTTCCGAGTCCTGTGTTTGGGCTAAAATTACCTAGTTGCGGTAATGCGGTATTCCCGCAGAAAAGATTTTCGATCGGAAATGGAATGCGGAAATTTCATTTTTCCGTAATCTGAATGAGCATCCCTATGCCTCAGTTACTTTGGGGCAAAATTATGTAAATCAAACTAAATGATGTCCATGTGGATTTGGCCATCAGCTGGATTCTGGGCAAACGTTTTGTTATTTGGTGGGTTATCCCATAATCCCTTGGTCCACCATTCAGAGTCCAGTATGGAGAAGCCTCGAAATTCTGCCAGTCAACTTAGCGGTGGCAGTGTACTACTGAATGCACTACGTTCCTGCTGCCATACATGGTAGGGAGGCGAGTACACCTTGGGGCCCTCTGATTATTACCCACACTGGGAGGGGGAGCGTGTAGTCTGGCATGCTGCTGGCTCACGGAGGGATTCCCCACTCC
This sequence comes from Hyperolius riggenbachi, assembly GCF_040937935.1. NCBI lineage: Eukaryota > Metazoa > Chordata > Amphibia > Anura > Hyperoliidae > Hyperolius > Hyperolius riggenbachi. The sequence continues at coordinate 21,382,132 of NC_090650.1, forward strand.
AGACGAGGTCTTCTTCTTATCAGACACGCTGCTCTACAGGTTGGACACACCCACTTCAAGTTGTGGCCTTCTAATCCATCCTCCCGATGCGGCCCTTTGGACTGATAGGTAATGTGCTGTGCTTCTTTTGCTGTTTTACAATGATGGACGTTGGAAGCCTTGGAGGGCCACATAAAATATCAAGGAGGGCCGCATTCACCCCATGGGCCTTGTGTCTTACACCTGTACCCTTGCGTTAATTTTTCCTAGACACACCACTGGCCAGCGGTGAAGCCAAGCAGCGAGCAACACTCCGCACCACTGAACAGGCCCTTACTCCGTGCTTCAACTTTTCTCACGCATGACAGGTGTGCTTTAAAGTCACTTTAAGCTGAATAAAAGAAATCGCCTTTTCTGCGGCGGAGAGCCCGTGGTGTTTAATGAGTAACCCCAAAGCGCTGAAAACACAAACCAAACAGAGCTGTCTGAATAGAGCGTATCACAATGGACGGCACAGGAATAAAAAAAAAAAGTTAAACAAACTGCAGTGCAACGAGCGCACAGCGCCAATCATAAGCAAATATATTCCAGTTTCTCAAACAGATTTTATCACCTAAACATTTCTAAGTAAATTTGTGATCTGTGTTTTCCTCCTCGCTGTAGTCAAACTCAAGTCTGTGCGAGATTGTCCGGCACTGTTTAAACACGGAGATTTCTGCTAATCTTATACAGTAATAGGCCGGCAATGAAAAGAAAAATCAATACAATTATTACACAATTAGCACGGTTATGTGTAAGGAAACAATCATGATTATATTAGGGGAAGTTAAGATTAATAGCGAGTGTATGTAGGACGCTGAAGGCCAAAGCCAGGGAGAGAATTACACTCTAGCTGTAGACAATGGCCTCAATTCACTAAGATCATGCTGGAGATAATAAGGCAAGAGAGTTCCTTAAGTTACCTCCTCTGTAGTTAAGTTACCTTCTCTGTAGTTAATTTACCTCCTCTGTAGTTAATTTACCTCCTCTGTAGTTAATTTACCTCCTCTGTAGTTAATTTCACATGCAGTTAATTAACAGCCTGTCTTTAACGCTGGAGTTATTTTAAGGATTGAAGAGTTAACTTAAAGACAGAAGAGTTAACTTTAGGTTTGCCTGAGGTAAAATGTTTCCTGAATACATGCCTTATCACCATGGTAACAACTCTAGAAGAGTTATTAAAGACAGGAGATAATCTTAGTTAATTGAGGCCAATGTGCAATCAGAAAAGAGAAAAGAATGGCTCATCAGAACCACCTCTTGTATAAAAGAAATGGAGTAAGCTTTCGGCTATGAAGCCATCCTCAGACTTGATTCCTGTATACAGGTATCTGAAGAAGGCATCATAGCTGAAAGCTTCCTCCTGTTTTTTTCAAGTTAGCCGGTAAATGTATCATCTTGATTCAAAACTTCTGTCTTTTACAGATGGCTAGCACGGTACAATACTCCACTGCTACTCAGAGGCGGAGCTAGGGTTTTCAGCACCCCCGGGGACAAAGACAGTTTTTGTGCCCCCCTCTGGACATAAGGGCGTGGCCACACATCAGAATGTGGTCATGGGTGGAGTCAAAAGTTATTTAGATAGCTATATGTGCCCCTTTACCCCATTCAGTTAGCCAGATGTGCCCCCTTTAAATAGCCAAATGAGTGTCCCTTTAGTTAGCCAGATGTACCCCCTTCACCCTGTTTAGATAGCCAGATGTGCCCCCTTTATATAGCCTTATTCTGCTGCTGTTAACGCTTCTGCAGAGGGAGGGAAAGAATCAGGGGCACTTCAGGCAGCCAGCGAGCCGACTCTCATGCATGTGGGGGTGTGGCACCCTTACAGTGCTGCGCCTTGGGACATATGTGCCCCCTTGCCCACCCATAGCTACTCCTCTGCTGCTACTACCAGCCCAGTGTGTAGAGGCAGAGTACAGCGCAGCAGAAGCTGTGCTCTCACCTTTCCACTGGAGTGAAGTGCTGTGCTTCCACTTGTCTGCTCACCACTCGCCCTAGTGCCCAGCATCTCCTGCTGCATGTAGCTTGATTACACGACGGTGAGGTGCCAGCACTAGAGGGAGCAGGAGACAGACAGGATGGTCGCACAGGCACAGCACTGGACTCCAGCAGGAAGGTGAGAGCACAGCTTCTGCTGCACTGTACTCTGCATTTACACACTGGGCTGGGGGAGGGCAGGAAGTGGCTGCAAATAACATTTTTTTAGGCAGGTAATTGCGGCAGCCATAGTAAAGACCTTTATTTGATCTAGAAACTACATGGGATTTTTGGCATCTACTCATGAAAAAAAGCCTCTGTGTAAAATATGTAATTTTTGCGGAATATTTTGCCCTAGATCCCCGACCGCCATGCTACTGCCTGTGTTTGGGTACACTTTCTACACCTGTCTTAATAAGGACCGCAGGAATTTTGAATGATCTGTGCTGGGTGGGCTCTTCACCCCCCAGCACAGATCGTGTGGCAGGCAGGGCGATCAGACTTCCCCCCCCCCCTTTTTTTTCCTCACTAGGGGGATGTCCTGCTGGGGGGGGGGTCTGATCGCCACCGCTCCCTTTCGCCTAGCGGGGGGCTCCTCAAAGCCCCCCTCCGCATCGCTATTCCCCCCTTCCTCTCCTTCCCTCCCTCTCCTGCCCAAGATAGGCGGTACAGGACAGCGATCCGTCCTGTACCGCCTCTGATAGGCTTCAGCCTATCAGATGCCGGCGGTCCCCGGCCAATCAGAGGCCGGGGAGCGCCTATCTCCTTTACGGCGCTGCTGTGAGAGCAGCGCCGTACAATGAAAACACCAGGGATTTCTTCCCCTGGTGTTTACATTTCGCCTGCGAGCCGCGATCGGAGGCTCGTAGGCTGTCCACGGAGACTCCCTCCGTGAACTGACAGGAACTGAAATGGAAACACCACTGCGACCAGCCGCCGCCTATCGGCGTTGGCTGGTCGTTAAGTGGTTATAGAAATTGGGGTTGCAGAGATGCCGTGAAGGTTTCAGAAGTTCGTCTGTCACTAAAGTCAATGGGGATTTGCTGCAAACGATCGGTTCGCGAATGTTTCCGGTGATGCGTTCGCCAAAACAAAATCGCAATGTTTGACCATCACTACAGGTGGACATCCAGGTGCCAGTTGGGTAAGCGACATTTTCTAAGCAGCCCCTCTGTACCCCTTTCCATTGCAGATTTCTGTTAGAGCTCTGACCCCGACATTACTCACTGCAATACATAAATATTTCAGAAACAAAATTAATTACTAAATGTAACTTGTGGACTTGGTTCCAAGAGTGGCTGTGCAGACTATAACCCCCCCCTCCCGCCTTTTCCTACCCTACCCCCATCACCACCGCCACAGCACCATATATCTTCAGCTCCTCCCTGCGCACCACCACTGTCCATAAGGCCAGAACTTGGCAGTGGGCCACTGTGGAAAGCGCTGGAGGCATGGAGGACGCTGGGGGGAGAAGCAGCTACAGAGCTGGACAATGTTTCGGCCATCTTTGCGTTATCACCATCTCGCTCTCACAGCTGTAACGTGAGGATGGAGCGGCCGTCATTACTCTTCTTAATGATGAGGCTGTGTGTGCGGAGGGGAGGAGGCGGCGCGCAAATCGCGAAGGTCGGAGAGAATTAATTTATATTTTTGGCCGCTTAAGGCAACAAAAAGCAGCAGAAAGAATTTTGCGGTGAGCTAAGAATTTCCATTAGTTACAGGGCTACAGAAAAAGAAAGGCCCAGCTCTGAGGCACAGATCATCTAAACGCACCATAAGATAGCACTGCGAGCAAAATACCCCAATAATGTCTTATAAGGGGTTAAAAGGAGGTTTCCGCAGCCTAAGAAAAACAATTGCGGTCATGTGACATAAAAGTATCCTGGCTGAAAGGGTTAACAGCAGGCAGGTTGTCTGCATCATTCTCTCGCTCAGACAGTTAGGGGGCGGAGCACAAAGATACCCAAGCAGCTCCCTATCAGATATAAACGTGGTCATTAACGTTACAATCCCCCGGATGGTCAGTTGCCCGATTCAATCGTTATGATTGATCAAAAATGATAGGTCGGGCCCACTTATGGAAGGAAAACTGTTAACCCCTCTTCTCTATTGATTTTTGAGTATAAAAGTGGTACAATTTTTTCATGAGCTATTAAAACCTGAAAACAAGAAAAAAAGGATACCCCCCAGAGAGCCTGCAGCAGCCCAGCACTTATTCACCTTCCTGGGATCCAGCGCTGCAGTCCTCCCTCCGTCCTCCGGGTGGCGCTGTAACCCTATAGTGAGATCGCTGGCTATCGTCATAATGATAGACGGCAATCTCACCAGAGGGATCCAGAGCCTATTAGGACCAGAAGGAGAATACATGTTCTGTGTCTTGTCTAAATGTGTTGCTCTTATTTAGTGGATTAGTGCAGTTGTTGAAAATGAGTAACAATACATCCTGCTCAGTGCAGCTAAATGCAGGGGTGGAGTAAAGTGGGCTGTCCTGGCCCTTCTGCCCTTTGGACAAAATCGGTCGTAAGCTTTTGGAAATCCGGATGATTTTTAATAACATGAAATGACTAAATAGGTGTTAAGCACTAGAGCAAACACTTGTGTGTACTGCAGCGCAGGATCATCCACCAGGCAACCTAGGCAGGTGCTTGGGGCTTAGTGGGTGTCAATGGGCCCACTTGCCACCTTCTCTGATCTCTCTCCACTTCAGCTTACCAAAAGGACAACAAGGGCGGCCCAAATTGAATACCTTGCCCAGGGCACAGCTGCATCTAAATCTATCTCTGATGTACTGCTGTGAGTACAAAAATCACAGCCCCCCTTTCCCCCTATACAGAGAGGCACGACACGCAGGGGCGTAACAATAGACCCTGCAAAGGAATGCAGCTGCAGGGGGGCCCAGAAGCTGCAGGGGACCTGGTGGGAGGGGGGGGGGGAGTTTCTTTCACCTGTCCTGAGAGACTGACAACTAAGGGCACTGAGATAAAAAGCTTTCTGTTCTCTGTACAGTTGTTCTAATGCCTGCATCTGCTCAGCCACTAAGGAATCATATGAAGTTTTGTAGGCAAAGAATTGTAGACAGTCCCTATTCAGTGTGCAGCAGGCTCTTGTGTACAGCACCCAGCCCCCAACTTCTCCACCCCTCCCCAAGTGCTGTGTACTGTAGTGATGCTGGAGAAGTTTGCAGAGACGGTTCTGCTCTATAAGAGATGGACAGAGTGAGTGTAATAAGCTGACGCTGGGAGCACACTAGTCTGTTGGTTTGTTGTATGCGTTTTCTGCCCACCAGGTGTGTCTGTATGTGTGAAAACATTCACATTTTATCACAGAAGTTAATGTAATTGATAGAGAAAATGTGTGCAGTCCTTGACTGCTGTCTGTTTTTATCTGCATGGGGAAAACACATTCAGGTACAATTGATTAACGTTGGTTCTCAGTTTTCCTGAGCAGAAAGCGAGGGGGGAGGGGAGGGGATCCTATCCAAAGTTTCGCAGGGGGGCCCGGTGATTTCTAGCTAGGCCCCTGGCGATACGTTCAGGTCTCTCTAAACACAGAACATTCATACCTATAAACTTGCCTTCCTTCTGCAAGAAAACAATCGTTATCCTGGCCAATTACGGCCTGGCTAATTCAGTATTAATGCTATTAAGAAGAGCAGGCTTGACCCCGGGTTATGCTAGCAGTTATAAGCTAATATTGGTTGAGGGAGGCAATGGGCGCTGGGCAGATAACTTCCTCTGGGGCTTTGAAGTTCCAGCCAAGACCTCTTCGGAGTGCAGGCTTGAGCAACGCAACTTCTCCTGCAGATTTCACAGAAAATGTTTCATATTTTTATCTCGCTCCGCCTTGGCAGGCCCGGAGGCACGGCGGGATTGAGAGGGACACTTCGTGATAAGGCAGCAGATCTGCTCTGTTATAGCGAAGGGCAAACATAATATTGACCAGGTCTAAGCAAGGCGGCGCAAACTCAAAACACAACAAAAGACAAACACAATGAAAAACACAACTAACGCCGATACACACACTGGAATAGATTTACTATGAACTCCCCTGGCGGTCTGATTCTTTCCATATTTTAGGGTCTAAAAAGCGGTGCAATTTATTTTAGCAGGCTTTTAGACCCTAAAGCCTGGGAAAAAAAAAATCACACTGCAGAGAGATCTGTGGCAGCCCCAACAGACTCACCTCCCTGGGATCCAGCAATGCAGTTCTCCCTTCGTCCTCTACGTGGCTCTGTAACCCTATAGTGAGATTGCCTTCTGTCGTGACGATGACAAACGGCAACCTCACCCGAGGGATGCAGAGGACAGGAAGGAGTATGACTTCCGGCGTCTGGATAGCCCGGGTAGTGAGTGAAAACGTCTGCTGGGCACTATGCTCTGCACCTCGAGCTTGACTCGTGATAACCGCCAAGGAGGTTAACAAAAATGGATTAAGATGAAATGGAACCCTAGGGAAGATAGCAGTTTTTGCCCACTGCTGATGGTCAAGTAGCTTTTTTTTTTTTTTACTAAGATTTGGTGGGGGATTTGGTGGGGGCTAGCATCCACCAGGCCCCTAGACTCTCTCCAGGCCCTAGGTAACTGTCTAGGATGGCTTTGTGGATGATCCAGCTTTGAATGTTAATTACCTAATGCTGACTCCCCCCCCTTTCCCTTCCCATCCCAAACTCACTTCAGGGTTCTGTGATCCAAAACAGGAAATGTGTGCACTGGAGGCCCTGCAGAAGTTTAGGCTCCAAATAGGCACCCATGTTAATAGCAGCTATGGCAGTAGTGCTATACAAACTGCAGCTACATATAGTGGGCACTTTATGGGGTGGCCCAACGTCTGCGATAGCAGATAGTGATGAGCACAAATGTCGCATTATCGTAGGGTAAGGTTTAGTTATAGAAAAATATCGCTACTTAAAGAGGAACGCCAGTGAAAATAATGTAATAAAAAAGTGCTCCATTTTTACAATAATTATGTAGAAATGATTTAGTCAGTGTTTGCACATTGTAAAATCTTTCCTCTCCCTGATTTACATTCTGACATTTATCACATGCTGACATTTTTACTGCTGGCACGTGATGTCAGTGGAAGGAGATGCTGCTTGTTTTTTTTGACAGTTGGAAACAGCTGTAAACAGTTACCGTATATTCAGGCGTATAAGACGACTGGGCGTATAAGACGACCCCCCAACTTTTCCAGTTAAAATATAGAGTTTGGGATATACTCGCCGTATAAGACTACCCCTCTTCCAACGCACACCAAATTAAAATAAAAATAAAAAAATCCTGTACTGGTGCTGTGTATGAACAGATACTAGTGCTGTACTGTATGTGTTACCCAGTATATAGCAGTATATAGTCAATTGACTTGTTGCATTGGTCAACTCTCCTTAAAGGATACCCGAAGTGACATGTGACATGTTGAGACCGACATGTGTATGTACAGTGCCTAGCACACAAATAACTATGCGGTGTTCCTTTTTTTTCTTTCTCTGCCTGAAAGATTTAAATATCAGGTATTTAAGTTGCTGACTCGGTCCTGACTCAGACAGGAAGTGACTACAGTGTGACCCTCACTGATAATAAATTCCCCTTTTTATCTCTTTCTTGCTCCCAGAAGCCATTTTCTGCTAGGAAAGTGTCTTATAGTTGGAATTTCTTATCAGTGAGGGTCAAACTGTAGTCACTTCCTGTCTGAGTCAGGACGGAGTCAGCAACTTACATACCTGATATTTAACTCTTTCAGGCACAGAAAGAAAAAAAGGAACACAGCATAATTATTTGTGTGCTAGGCACTGTACATACACATGTCTATCTCATCATGTCACATGTCACCTCTGGTATCCTTTAAGTAGACTGGTCAGCTCTCCTTGTCTACCTGTTTATCAGAGCAGTATGGAAGAATAGATTGTGCTCCCTCAGCAGGGAGATCTGAGAGGCGGTAACAAGATAGGGGGTATCACCCGGCATCAATAAGACCCGGCGTATAAGACGACCCCCAACTTTTCAGAAGATTTTCAAGGGTTAAAAAGTAGTCTTATACGCAGGAATATACAGATATTTCCCACAATGCACAGGGCCGGTTCTAGCTACAATGGGGCAAAACTAACTTAATTACTTGGGAGGCCCCCCTTCTAACCAAATAACCACCAGGGCCACTGAGCCAGCTGCCAGGCCCAATCCAATCCACCCCCTTCTCCTCGTCACAGGTTCCCATTATCCACCTCCTCCTTTTCTTATACAGAGTAAACACACAGCATACCCACTGTCATGGGTCACGATAGCTGGAGGGGAGGAGGGGCACCTTGGGGGGCCACCACAGGCTCTGGGGCAACTACCCTCATTGCTTCTATGGAAGCGCCAGCCCTGACAATGCAACAAGGCTCCCACAGTGTGATGTCAGAACCATGGTCCTGACATCACACTGTGGGAGGGGTTACAACCACAATATCAGCCATACAGAGCCCCCTGATGATCTATTGAAGAAAAGGAAAAGATTTATCATGGGGAAGGGGGTATCAGCTACTGATTGGGATGAAGTTTAATTCTTAGTTAGGGTTTCTCTTTAATACAGATATTTTACACCTTATAGTAAAATATTAGTATTAAAGGGGCACTACAGCGAAAAACTGTAAAATTTAAAATATGTGCAAACACATACAAATAAGAAGTACATTTCTTCCAGAGTAAAATGAGCCATAAATTACTTTTCTCCTATGTTGCTGTCACTTACAGTAGGTAGTAGAAATCTGACAGAAGTGACAGGTTTTGGACTAGTCCATCTCTTTATAGGGGATTCTCAGGGATATATTTATTATAAAAAGCACTTAGTGAATGGCAGTTGCTCTGTCCAACTGACAAAAAACTGTGTAGGGAGCAGAGAAGCTGGACAGCATCATTGTTTAAATCCTTTTTCGGGAATCTATATATATAATAGAGTAAGTGCCTCAACCTTCAAACAAGAAGAAAAAGTACTTTGCATGAGAAAATTTATGCGTGATCAAACACCAAGTTTAAGGCCTCTTTTCCACGGACTGTTGAGCTGTGTGCTCAGCAAGCAGTTACCAGGCAGCAGTAAGCAGTTACCAGGCAGCAGTAAGCAGTTACCAGGCAGCAGTAAGCAGTTACCAGGCAGCAGTAAGCAGTTACCAGGCAGCAGTAAGCAGTTACCAGGCAGCAGTAAGCAGTTACCAGGCAGCAGTAAGCAGTTACCAGGCAGCAGTAAGCAGTTACCAGGCAGCAGTAAGCAGTTACCAGGCAGCAGTAAGCAGTTACCAGGCAGCAGTAAGCAGTTACCAGGCAGCAGCAAGCAGTTACCAGGCAGCAGCAAGCTGTTACCAGGCAGCAGCAAGCTGTTACCAGGCAGCAGCAAGCTGTTACCAGGCAGCAGCAAGCTGTTACCAGGCAGCAGCAAGCTGTTACCAGGCAGCAGCAAGCTGTTACCAGGCAGCAGCAAGCTGTTACCAGGCAGTAGTGAGCAGTTGTAAGAGTTTGAGAGGCATTTTACTGCCTATCAACTGTCCGTGGAAAAGAGGCCTACCCTAGCAAGTCTGGCTTTGCAAATCTGGCCTAATTGGCTATTCATGAGGCAATGCTCACGCAAATTTGCTTTTGCATTCCAAACTATATGCAGGGTCAAAAAACCAATAAAGCGGTCGCCCTGCTGCATGCCAGTGATGAGTGAAAATTTTTACAGAATTTTCGCCTAATTTCGTTTTGACAGGCAAATTTTCCATCTAATTTTTTCGCGTTAATTTTCGCCTAATGCCAGTCATTTTCGCGTTACTTGCGTATTATTGCGGACATTTTCCGCATAAGGGCATTAGCGTCTGCATTCAGAGAAGTTTCTTGCGCATTATTGCAGACATTTTTCCGTATAAACGTCTGCATAGACTGAATTTCCATGCGGATTATTGTGGACATTTTTCTGCATAAGGGCATAAGCATCTGCATACAATGAATTTTCGAAAACGCAAATATTTCTGAAGATTTGCGTGAAAATTCGCCGAAAACTGGATTTTCGATGCGAAAATGACTTAGGTGAAAATTCGCAAGCAACACTGCTACATGCTACATTAGCACTATCCAGGAGCGCCACAGGGAGGATTCCCAATGCCCCCTTTTTATACAACCGGGGGACCGCAGGGTCCCAGGCTCTCTCACTGCCTGGGAACCACAGCAGCACCCCAGAGGGGGAGGCTGGGTGGCGCAGTCGACCCCCCCCCCCCCCAAGTGTGGCCAGCGCCGGGGAGAGCCGTCTGCACCCACCTCCCAATATTAAAAACAGGCACTTACCTTAACGTCCATTGCGTTCTGCTACATGCGCATTAACTTGGGGGCACCACATGAGAAAGGTGAGAAGCATGGGTCACCCCGAGCTTTAGAGCTCAGGGCTGGCTCACATACAGCACTCCAGAGGGGGGGGGGGGGGGGTTGGGGGAGGGAAGGACAAGCGCAGACAACTAACTCCAGGGCTCACACCACCGGAGCAAGCCATCCACCACCTGCCTCCAAAGGATACAAACAGCAAAAAATGCTTTCCATGAGAAAATTAATGCGCATGTAGCAGAACGCAATGGACGTTAAGGTAAGTGCCTGTTTTTAATATTGGGAGGTGGGTGCGGACGGCGTTCCCTGGCGCTGGCCACGCTTAGGGGGGTCGGCTGCGCCACCCAGCCTCCCCCTCTGGGGTGCCGCTGTGGTTCCCAGGCAGTGAGAGAGCCTGGGACCCCGCGGTCCCCCCTGGTTGTATAAAAAGGGGGCATTGGGAATCCTCCCCGTGGCGCTCCTGGATAGTGCTAATGTAGCATGAACTTATTCCCGCAGGGCGACCGCTTTGCAGTATTGGTTTTTTGACCCTGCATAGTTTGGCATGCAAAAGCAAATGCATATTTGCATGAGCATTGCCTCATGAATAACAAATTAGGCCAGATTTGGAAAGCCAGACTTGCTAGAGTTAAACTTGGTGTTTGAGCATGGAAAGCATTTTTTGCAGTTGTATCCTTTGGAGGCAGGTTGTGAATGGCTTGCTCCGGTGGTGTGAGCCCTGCAGTGAGTTGTCTGCGCCTGTCCCCCCCCCCCCTGGAGTGTTGTACTTGAGCCAGCCCTGAGCTCTAAAGCTCGGGGTGACCCATGCTTCACTCCTTTCTCATGTGGGGGGCCCAAGTTAGTGCGCATGAAGCAGAACACAATGGATGTTAAAGTGCCTGTTTTTAATATTGGGAGGTGGGTGCGAACAGCTCTCCCCGGCACTGGCCATGCTTGGGGGGGGGGCGCCTGCGGCACCTAGCCTCCCCCTCCGGGGGATGCCGCTGTGGTTGTCAGGCAGTGAGAGAGCCTGGGACCCCGTGGTTCCCCCGGGTTGTATAAAAAGGGGGTATTGGAAAGCCTCCCAGTGGCCCTCCTGGATAGTGCTAATGTAGCATGAACTAATTCCCGCAGGGGGACCGCTTTGTGGTATTAGTTTTTTGACCCTGCATAGTTTGGCATGCGAAAGCAAATGCATATTTGCATGAGCATTGCCTCATGAATAGCCAATTAGGCCAGATTTGGAAAACCAGACTTGCTAGGGTTAAACTTGGTGTTTGAGCACGCATACATTTTCTAATGGAAAGCCTAAAGGTGGGTACACACATCAGATAAAAGTCTTTGGAAAATGAAAGATCACAGACCAATGTTATCCCCTTCCATGTAGTATGAGAGCCATACCTACACAGTTTATTCTATTGAGCTGAACTCCCCATCAGATAAAAATGTTTGCAAGATGCTGCACACACAGATGCTGTACACATGCAACAGATCAGTATCTGCAAAAGATCTGTTCCTGCAAAAAAATCAGTTTCTGCAAAATGCATTTATAGTCTGATATCTGCAGATCTCATGCTGGGCATACACGGTGTGATTTCTACCATGTAATCGAGCCGTGTCCGATACCCTGCCGGATCGATTCTGCTGCGCTTGATACCGGGGCAGGACAAAAGAAGAAACGAGTGGAAAATAAGAAAGCGCTCGCGGGGACGAGCGGGAATCGATCCGGGCGCCCGCGGGGACGAGCGAGAATCGAGCCAGCGGCTCGATTACACGGTAGAAAACATACCATGTATGCCCAGCATAATGCACACCTTGTTTGACGGATATTCATCTGCAGATCAGACAATCATCTGCAGATCCAAAGATCCATCCTGGTGGATCTGATCTGCAGATGAAGTCCGTTAAACAAGGTGTGTATGAGATCTGCAGATATAGACTATGAATGTATTTTGTAGGTACTGATCTTTTGCAGATGCTGATCTGTTGCATGTGTACTGCATCTCTGTGTACAGCATCTTGCAAAGATTTCTGTCTGATGGGGAGTTCAGCTCCATAGAATAGACTGTGTAGGTATGGCTCTCATACTACACGGAAGGGGGTAAAATTGGTCTGTGATCTTTGATTTTCCAAAGACTTTTATCTGATATGTGTACCCACCTTTATGCTTCTTGCTTCAAGGTTGAGGCACGTACTCTATTAGATAGATCGAAGATGCGGCGTATGCTACGACGCGGGTCGGCTAGTATCTTTATAAAGAATAAAAGCTTTGCTGAGAATGCCCTATGAAGAGATGGTCTAGTCCAAAACCTGTCACTTCTGTCAGATTTCTACTGCCTACTGTAAGTGACAGCAACATAGGAGAAAAGTAATTTATGGCTCATTTTACTCTGGAAAAAATGTACTTCTTATTTGTCTATGTTTGCACATACTTTACATTTTACAGTTTTTCGCTGTAGTGCCCCTTTAATATTTCGTCATCCCCGGGCGCCCAAATGTCTGTGCACCTTTATTTGATGTACATGCCCTGCCGATCCTCTGCCTCTAATATACTCTGACCAGATGTCTTTTTTTCCCAGACAGGTCCTCACAGGTTTTGAAATGTCTCCTGTGAAGAGAGCCGAACACAGAGCGAGTCAGAAGAGCTGATTGAAGAGAACGAGAGCCGAACAGCCAAGACTCAGTCCAGTGTTTTCCCCAGAGCCTATCAGCTGGGCAGTAGTGTTGTCCGGATCATGAATGATTCGGATCTTTGATCCGGATCTTTTTTGTGAGTCGAATCATCCAGATCATTCGTTCATTGTAATGATCCGGATCAAAGATCCGAATCATTCATGATCCGGACAACACTACTGCCCAGCTGATAGGCTCTGGGGAAAGCACTGGACTGAGTCTTGGCTGTTCGGCTCTCTGTCTCTTCAATTGGCTCTTCTGACTCGCTCTGTGTTCGGCTCTCTTCACAGGAGACATTTCAAAAACCTGAGAGTACTTGTCCGGGGGGGGGGGGGGGGGGGGGAAAGAGGACATCTGGTCAGCCTATCTAATACTTTTAGCCATAGCCCCTGAACAAGCATGCAGCAGATCAGGTGTTTCTGACATTATTGGCAGATCTGACAAGATTAGTGGCATGCTTGTTTCTGGTGTGATTCAGACACTACTGCAGCCAAATAGATCAGCAGGGCTGCCAGGCAACTGGTATTGTTTAACAGGAAATAAATATGGCAGCCTCCATATCCCTCTCACCTCAGGTGTCCTTTAACTTCTGAGACTGAAAAGCTACATTTTGTTAGAAGGTGAGAAATTTCTCTCTTGTTTTGCTTCTTTCAAACTTTCCTGGACTGAAACTCATTAAATCACTCCCGTCATTGCCTGAAAATACTTTTTAAATGGCAGCCATCATCTCCTGCCATTCTGGACCTCCACCCCGGAGGTACTATTAACCACCGGGCTCTTTTCTTCAGATCTGTGCTGCGTTGGCTCTCCAGCCCACAGCACAGATTGTGTGGCAGCCAGGGCGACCAGACTTCCCCCCCTTTTTTCTCCACTAGGGGGATGTCCTGCCGGGGGGGGGGGGGGTCTGATCGCCGCTGGCTTTTTGTGGTTAGCGGGGGGAGGGGGGGTTCTCAAAGCCCCCCTCCGCAGCGATATCGGGCCTACCTCTTTTTCCCTCCCTCTGCTCCGTCCCCTGGGCGGCACAGGATGGCGATGCGTCCTGCGCCGCCTCTGATAGGCTTCAGCCTATCAGATGACGGGGATCCCCCAATCAATCAGAGGCCGGGGATCGCCGATCTGCTTTACGGCGCTGCTTCCCCGCGTGTTTACATTTAGCCTGCGAGCCGTGATCGGCGGCCGGCAGACTGTTCACGGAGGAATCCTCCGTGAACTGACATGGAAAGCATGGGAAACCACTTACGACCTGCCGCTGCCTATCGGCGTTAGGCGATCGTTAAGTGGTTATGAATGATGATGATTATAATTATTATGATTCAGGCCTTGTTCACATTATAAATTGCCAGCACTATCGCAAGCACTGAGCGATTTATAGGTTGTTTTTTTTAGTGTTTTTACAAGTGCCTTCTAAGCGCTTTTGTGGAGCGAAGATTTTTTTCACTTCCTGACATCAGTCAGGAAGTGAACTCTTTGAACCGGAAATGAATAAATACAAGATATTTATTCATAAAAACGCTCAAGAAATCGCAATTCAATTCAAGCGCTTTGTAATTTCCCTATACTTTGTATTGAATCGCAAACGCTCAGAAAATGGTGCAGGAGCCGGGTTTGCGATTGAATAGAAAGCGCATCGCTCATGTGAGAACACTCACATATGAGCAATGTTGCACTAGAGCTTAAAAGGCTATTCTTAAAATCACCAGCGCTTAAAACAGCAGCTCAGTGGCGTAGCGGCTAGCGCTCTTGCCTTGCAGCGCTGGGTCCCCGGTTCGAATCCCAGCCAGTTCAACATCTGCAAGAGGTTTGTATGTTCTCCCTGTGTCTGCGTGGGTTTCCTCCCCAATCCCAAAACATACTGATAAGTTAATTGACTTACCCCTAAATTGGCCCTAGACTACAATACATACACTTCACCATATATACATAGACATGTGACTATGGTAGGGACTAGATTGTGAGCCCCTCTGAGGGACAGTTAGTGACAAGACAATCGTAAGGTCCTTAGGGCACTTATGGCGGCGGAACACAGAGACTCACGCTGAGGCGCAAGCCTCTGTGTCGCGGGGAGCCGCTGACGTCACTGGAGCACTTGGCGCTCAGATCCTATTGGAGAAGTAAACAGTAGCCACGTGGGTACATTGCATGTCAGCTGCTCTGCTGACACGCTGCTATGTTATTGGTTAATTTGGATTCCTTTGCTTGCTGATTGGTCAGTCCTTTATATAGCTAAGGTGAGCGCCCCCAGACATCGCCCGTGATAGCATTAGCTGTGGCTTGTTGCTGGGTATGCGCTCACACTCTGATTGATCTCGGTTACCGACTTTGCCTTGTATTCTGGCCAAGCTTTACTCTAGATTCCCGCTGCCGACCACTGCTTGTTCCTGACTTCGCCTTTGATTGGATTACCTGTTGTCGACTCTGCTTTGTACCTGGACTTGTCTGATTGCCGTCTGGATCGACCCCTTGCTTGATTAAGGACTCCCTTGAACTCTGCCTGGACCAACATTGGCTTGAACTGACCACGCTACCTGTAAAGTGTTTGAACTGCCTAAACCAATCCTCACCAGTCTGTAGTCACCTGGCTATCATCTGGCTATCATCTGGCTATCATCTGGAGCCTTGTGTAATAACTACTGCTTTGTTTGGTGGATACTATCTGTCAGTCTGTATGCTACA
Organism: Hyperolius riggenbachi; assembly: GCF_040937935.1. Lineage (NCBI taxonomy): Eukaryota > Metazoa > Chordata > Amphibia > Anura > Hyperoliidae > Hyperolius > Hyperolius riggenbachi. Next base: position 21,397,770 of record NC_090650.1, read on the forward strand.
TCTACCTGCAGGGTTACTGTAGTTCTGTATTAGGTTGGAGTTTGTGCAGATGTTACGGGCTGGGCTCTAGGTCAGTCATATGGGCATACAGCCTGACCTATAGTCATTAACCAGACTAGCCTGACAACAATATACTCTGTACAGCGCTGCGTAATATGCTGGCGTTATATAAATACTTAAATAAATAATTAAAAATAGTTTACATACATTGGAGCTGAGTAAAAAAGGCCGTTCTATTTCTTGCAGCTGAAGGGTTATTTTGGGAGATCCCTGCACTCCTGTGTTTGGGCGAAACTTCTCCCTCGGAGGCTGTGGCAGGTCCGACTGGAATTTTATTAACCTAATTGCTTCTGTGAGAAAATCCCAGAGCTATAAAATCTATTTTTGTATAAATACAGAGTGTTTTCTCTGGCTGGTCGGTGTTACACGACGGTAAATGGAGGCCTCGCCTGATGCTGGTCTGGTGAGGACTGTGTGTGGGACGCTACGGAGGGGGAGGAGATCACATCGGGAATGAGAGAAGTCCTGTAATACTGACCCAATAACAATCCTCCCCCTCCCTCCATTCCTTCCCCAGTGTCCCCCCTGATACTACTCTCTGGCCCAGTGCCATATTTACCATAAGACATTATAGGCACGTGCTTATAGGTGCCTTATATAAGAGAGGCAGCCCCTCCTCCTCAGATCACTGTACTCAGGAGTCTTATATCACTGACTTCAGACACTCACATCCTAATCCTTGTCTTATCATGTCACTAAGGATGGTTTCAGACAGTGATTAGGCTGCTTTCACAGTGTGACGTTACAGGCGCAGGTTAGAGCAGCCTGTAACGCACCCCACCGCACAGTAATGAAAAATCAATGGGCTGTTCACAGTGCCCACGTTGTGTTACATTGTAACGCAGCACGTCCTGATAACGTGCTGCATGCAGTACTTTACACGCGGCGAAGCCGTGTTAGACTATTTGCACATGCTCAGTACGGGTGGGTTTTTTATTTTGGGGGCGGAGAGGAGGCGGGGAGAGGCTGCTACGTAGCCAGGCACATGGCTACTTAATATTCACTGCACTTGCAGTGTTTTCTTCTTGGAGCGGCCGCTGATTGGCTGGCGGGACCACGTGATGCGGAGAGCTCCGCTCACGTGGTCTCCGCAGTGCCTCCGACAGAGCAGGCGCACCAAAAGCTGCTTGTAACGCTGCTCTTGGTAGCGTCCTGCTCCAATACCACCAGGCGTTGCATTAGGGGCACGTTATGCGACCATAACGTCCCCTAAAACGCAACGTCCCACTGTGAAATCAGCCTTACAGTGTAAGATTCTAAAGGCAGTTAGTGTCATAAGGAAGGGATTAGAGTTCAGAATATTTTACTTGGGGTGTGGCCTGTTTTCAGGGGCGGAGTTTAGGGTGCTAAAACGCCTGTGCCTACAGGTCTCTGAGTTGTAAATGCGGCCCTGCTCTGGCCAATGAGAAGAGAGACACCTACAGCTCATGCATGGTGTGCCCATCCAGCTGTTGCAGAACCATAAGTCCCGGGTGAAGACAAACAAGACGGAAGGTTGAAGAATGAGAAGCAGAAGGCAGAAATGGTCTTCGGCCTTACATGAAAAGTGAACACAAATTTTACGCAGTTTAGAACTGGCTTGGGCTAATCAAATGCAGTTTTTGCAGGCTGGTGCCAGAGACGGATCATCCACAAGGCAAATTTAGGCAGCTGCTTAGGGCCTGTAGAGAATCTAGGGGCCTGGTGGATGCTGGCACCCACAAAATCTTACTACGAAAGTCAGGTAACAATCAGCAGAGGACAAAAACTGCTATCTTGCCTGGGGCTGCATTTCATTGTAATCATTTTCTGGCTTGTTTAATTTCAAGCTACATAGCATCAGGGCCGGATTTCTGGAAAGGCCACACAGGCAAGGGCCTTGGGTGGCTGCAGCTCAGGGGGCACCTGGACATGAAAGAGGAGTTGCTACATATGAAGGAGGAGGCTGAAAATTGGCAGCAAGACATGAAAAGGGAAACTGATGTCCAAGGAAGCCATTTATGAAGGAGAGGGGCTACGTGCATGGATGTTACACATGGAAGAGGGGGCTGCACATGGAATGGGAGGGGGCTGCAGTACATGAATGACACACATGGAGGAGGAGGCTGCACATGGAATGAGAGGGGCTGTTGTACATGGATGTTACACATGGAAGAGGGGGCTGCACATGGAATGGGAGGGGCTGCTGTACAAGGATGATACACATGGAAGAGGGGGTGGCACATGGAATGGGAGGGGCTGCTGTACATGGATGATACACATGGAAGAGGGGGCTGCACATGGAATGGGAGGGGCTGCTGTACAAGGATGTTACACATGGAAGAGGGGGCTGCACATGGAATGGGAGGGGGCTGCAGTACATGAATGACACACATGGAGGAGGAGGCTGCACATGGAATGAGAGGGGCTGCTGTACATGGATGTTACACATGGAAGAGGGGGCTGCACATGGAATGGGAGGGGCTGCTGTACAAGGATGATACACATGGAAGAGGGGGTGGCACATGGAATGGGAGGGGCTGCTGTACATGGATGATACACATGGAAGAGGGGGTGGCACATGGAATGGGAGGGGCTACTGTACATGGATGATACACATGGAAGAGGGGGCTGCACATGGAATGGGAGGGGCTACTGTACATGGATGATACACATGGAAGAGGGGGTGGCACATGGAATGGGAGGGGCTACTGTACATGGATGTTACACATGGAAGAGGGGGCTGCACATGGAATGGGAGGGGCTGCTGTACATGGATGATACACATGGAAGAGGGGGCTGCACATGGAATGGGAGGGGCTGCTGTACATGGATGATACACATGGAAGAGGCCCCAGGTAAGTGAAACTCATTTTTTTATTTTGCTTGAACCTTCCCTTTAACCTACAAATTGTTCCTCCAATGAAAAGTTTTATTTTTTGAATGGTCCACATACTGTAGATGTTATCTTGAATATTGTCTATTACTGTCTAGACAATAACTTTTGTTTATTTGAGGTTATACTTTGTTTATGGACCTTTTTGTATGATCCTTTCTTTACAAAACTCAATAAAAAAAATGATTGAAATGAAAATTTGCATGCACGTAAAAAACAAATATAATTCTTAAACTGTCTGTAGTAGAGATTACCCCTTTTTCTCATATTCTTTAATCAGTACAGTAATAATAATACTGTAAATACTGTATGTACTACACTATATTGGGCTCTTGGTTCTCCCCATTTTTCAAGCACTTGAAGATCATAGTTACGTAGTTAGTTTGGTTGGAAAAAAAAACAAAAAACACATTCTTCCATCAAGTACAACACAAATGGAATTCTGGCCGAAGTAAGTTACAGACGGAGTCCTCCTTCAAGACATCATTTTTGTCTCAGCTTCTATATGGCAGAACCCCGGCCGCTGGCTTTCAGCGAAAATAGGTTAGTGGAGACAGTAAAATATTGATGTTTTATCTCCAGTTTACTTCCCTACGTTCTGCTTGAGCTGTCGCCGAGAATTGATGCGATGAAGGAAAGTGATATTTAAAAAGTCTTTGGCCAAAACCGGTGATAAAGTGCAGGCGCTGTCAGTCCTGAGAGACACCATGTTTCGCCCGTGTCAAGGGAAGACGCATTAAGGCGGCGGAGAAGGAGGACGAGACCTGCGCTGTGTTACTGTCACTGCCAAACCGGTGACCTGCAAAATACGCATTTTGTTGGATGGGTTTTGGCATCTTCCCGCGGCCGCAGAAGGAGGAACGTCGCGTCCAAAGTCAGTGGAAAGACAAGAAAGCCCAACAAGGAGGGAAAAACACGATTCTTGTCATTGATGGAAGGAATTAAAAAATAATTCTTAAAGTAGACCTGAACTCTTACACAACACAAGGAAAACAGAGAGAAATGGGAGGTGAGTTATAACGCCCACTGCACGCTATGCTCTGCACAGACCTGCCGCCGGCTACCTCGAGTCACGCTCAGGGTTACCGCTCCTGGCTTGTTTTTTTCCGCCCCGAGCCTGACTCGTGATAACCACCAAGAAGGTTAAAAGGAAATAAATAGAGATGCGGCGAACTATTCGCCTGGCGAACATCTCTGGGGCTCTTACTACTTCCGGGTCGCACTGACCCGGAGTAGTACGCCTGCGATGCCCGGCGGAGTGCGTCCTAGATCGCGCTCCTTTTGCCGGGCACTCTCTGCGCATGAGCGTGACGTCATTCATGACGTTACGCACAGAAAGTGCCCGGCAACAGGAGCGCGATCTAGGACGCTCTCCGCCGGGCAGCGCAGGCGTACTACTCCGGCTCAGTGGGACCCGGAAGTAGTAAGAGCCCCAGGGATTTGGAGACGTTCGCCGGCGAATGCTTCGGGAACCGTTCGCCACATCTCTAGAAATAAATAGGTCAACCTCCATATCCCTCCCACTTCAGGTGTTCTTTAAGGGATCAGCAAGCTTTATCTTTTAAAAGGATTGTCAAATTCAATTTCATTTTTTTAAAGTTGAAATTTTACTTTAAGGGCAAGTGCAACATGCTGACATTATTTACTCTAAAAATAGGAATACATTCAGTGCGGATGCTGAGCGCTGGTCTGGCGGGGTGACAGGCGGGGCCGGCGGCTGCAGAGGAGACCGCTGTAAACTGCAGGGTGCTGGGTAAATGTGAGCCCGGGGAGGACAGAGGAGCAGTTAGCAGTCACGGCGGTGAAATATTAAACAAAGGTTCAGAGAGGGAACACACAGCCCGGGATTCACAGATCCCGGCCTCCCCGACCCAGAGACATCTGTCAACAAACACTGCCAAATCCTGGGGACACACCGCCATTCAGCCAGCGACAGAGAACCGCGCGCTGCCAATACCGACATTCATGGACGAGAATATCTGCCCACCGCAAGGAGGCACACTGCTAGGGACAGCACATGGACGGGGGTACACTGCTAGGGACAGCACATGGACAGGGGTACACTGCTAGGGACAGCACATGGACGGGGGTACACTGCTAGGGACAGCACATGGACGGGGGTACACTGCTAGGGACAGCACATGGACAGGGGTACACTGCTAGGGACAGCACATGGACGGGGGTACACTGCTAGGGACAGCACATGGACAGAGGTACACTGCTAGGGACAGCACATGGACGGGGGTACACTGCTAGGGAGAGCACATGGACAGAGGTACACTGCTAGGGAGAGCACATGGACAGAGGTACACTGCTAGGGAGAGCACATGGACAGAGGTACACTGCTAGGGACAGCACATGGTTACTGGTTCAATGCATAAAAATGTATGTGTTAATGTTCCTGCACTAGTGGGAATGCGTAAAAATGTACGCAATGTGGCACGCCGACCTCCGAGGTTGGCAAGCTGCCAGCGGGGGAATGGAGCAGCAGTGAGTGAATATGAGGGCACAGGATGGCTGCATGGGGCTGGTAGAAGCAGAACTAGCTGGTGGCGGGGGACTGGAGCAGCAGTGAGTGACTACGAGGGCACAGGATGGCTGCAGGGGGCTGGTAGAAGCAGAACTAGCTGGTGGCGGGGGACTGGAGCAGCAGTGAGTGACTACGAGGGCACAGGATGGCTGCATGGGGCTGGTAGAAGCAGGACTAGCTGGTGGCGGGGGACTGGAGCAGCAGTGAGTGACTACGAGGGCACAGGATGGCTGCATGGGGCTGGTAGAAGCAGGACTAGCTGGTGGCGGGGGACTGGAGCAGCAGTGAGTAACTACGAGGGCACAGGATGGCAGCATAGGGCTGGTAGAAGCAGAACTAGCTGGCGGCGGGGGACTGGAGCAGCAGTGAGTGACTACGAGGGCACAGGATGGCTGCATGGGGCTGGTAGAAGCAGAACTAGCTGGTGGCGGGGGACTGGAGCAGCAGTGAGTGACTACGAGGGCACAGGATGGCTGCATGGGGCTGGTAGAAGCAGAACTAGCTGGTGGCGGGGGACTGGAGCAGCAGTGAGTGACTACGAGGGCACAGGATGGCTGCAGGGGGCTGGTAGAAGCAGAACTAGCTGGTGGCGGGGGACTGGAGCAGCAGTGAGTGACTACGAGGGCACAGGATGGATGCAGGGGGCTGGTAGAAGCAGAACTAGCTGGTGGCGGGGGACTGGAGCAGCAGTGAGTGACTACGAGGGCACAGGATGGCTGCATGGGGCTGGTAGAAGCAGAACTAGCTGGTGGCGGGGGACTGGAGCAGCAGTAAGTGACTACGAGGGCACAGGATGGCTGCAGGGGGCTGGTAGAAGCAGAACTAGCTGGTGGCGGGGGACTGGAGCAGCAGTGAGTGACTACGAGGGCACAGGATGGCTGCTTGGGGCTGGTAGAAGCAGAACTAGCTGGCAGCGGGGGACTGGAGCAGCAGTGAGTGACTACGAGGGCACAGGATGGCTGCATGGGGCTGGTAGAAGCCCCAGGTAAGTGAAACTCATTTTTTTTATTTTGCTTGGACATTCCCTTTAAATAATGCATGCTACTGTAATTAAAATCCATGTAACTTATTTGCCCATTTGTCCCGGTTATTAAACAGTTTAAATTATGTCCCTATCACAATGTTTGGCGCCAATATTTTATTTGCAAATAAAGGTGCATTTTTTTCAGTTTTGCGTCCATCCTAATTACAAGCCCATCATTTATAAAGTAACAGTGTTATACTAGTTTAGGCTAGTTACACACCAGGACGTTGTGTTTAGGGGACGTTATAGGGCACATAACAAGCCCCTAACGCAACGCCTGGTGCTCTCTGATGTGGACGTCAGAGTGAGCCGCGTTGTGCAGCTCACTCTGGCGTCCGTGATGCCGTGATGCGTACTCTTGGACGCATGCGGCATCACGTGGTCCCGCCCGGCCAATGGCCGCACAGAGCGGCCGCTCCAGGAAGTAAACACTGCACGTCACTGAGTGCAGTGAATATTTATTAGCCATGTGCCCAGCCGCTCTCCCCTCCTCCCCAACATGACTGAGCATGTGCACACAGTCGAACGCGGCTTAGACGCGTAGAACGCACAGCATGCAGCACTTTGCTGCGTTACAATGTAACGCAACGTGGGCAGTGTGAACAGCCCACTTGTGTTACATTGCTGTGCGTTGGGGGAGCGTTACAGGCTGCACTAACGTGCGCCTGTAACGTCCCTGTGTGCAAGAAGCCTTAAAGATTTCAGTCCCTAAGATAACTATTTATGTTTTTTTGTTTTTTTTTTATTACAAAAAAAAAAAAAAATTGGTAACAATTGGGGAGTGTGGGAGTTAATGAGTTAATTTTATATTGTAAAATAATGTATTTGTATGTGAAAAATGTTTTTGGGTGTAGTTTTACTTTTTGGCCACAAGATGGCCACAATAATTTTTTGTAAATGCGTCCTGCAAGCGTAGGAAGTATGCTTGCAGGAAGTTCAGGAAGGCTGGGAAACAGGTTTTTTTCCACAATGATCGCGCTGCTTCTCATAGAAGCAGCCGATCATTGCTGGGGGGCAGAGATTAACGAACGGGAATGGTTTTTCCCGTTTAATGATCTCCGGACAAGCAGGCGGCAGCGTGCACGATCGCGGGAGCGTGGACAGCGGCGGAAGCGGTGGGGGGGCGCGTATATCTACGCTACAGGCGGGGAACTGAAGTCCAAAGGAGCGTAGATATACTGTACTTGGGTCTAATCAATTTTCTCAAAAACTATTAGGTCTTTTTGAATTTTTTTTAAGTTGTAGCCACGGATCACCTTTATAATGCATGCAATTTTGGTGATTGTAGCATGTAGGGGGGCTTTGCTATTAACATTAAAGTCAAATACGTGATCACGGCCATGATCACGGATTCTACAGGCAATCACGGCTAAAATCCGAGTCGAATTCAGGGCTCCGATTCAAATCCGGATCACGGCATATCCGGATTTCGATTCTGCCGTGACCGGATTTACTTGAATTCATGATTGGGGAGTATCCGAGCAACACTACAGGCAATGTGGACTCCGCCATAGACTTTCATTGCCCTAGCGGTAGGCTACAGAAAAATGCCACACCACGCCAGTGTGATACGGCCCTCAAGGATTGTGTCTTGTTCAATTGCTCTTTTTTGGACAAGCGGGTCTTTTAGGTCCAGGCTGTGGGGGGGGGGGGGGGGGGCATAAGGGGGTGAAGTGGGGGTGGGGAAGAGAAGCATTGTCTTGTCATCTTACACAACCCTCCCTGCACGAGTTTCGGCCCCCTGCTCAGTCCCGGCGATGCAGCGAGTCGGGATCTGCAGGAAAGCCTAATCTGATGTGGGAATTGTGATGAAAGGATAACGTTTTCCTTCCAGACAGCTGGACACAGAAACATGGAACGAAAGTGACTTTCTGAAAATTCACAGGAGCGCCGACCGAAAGACTTCAATCTCCTATCGCAATCACATGATCGGAGGGAGGCGGTGGGCCCCACACCGCGGCCACATGACTCGGGCTTGCCCAGATGTAATCTCACAATTTTATGAAATAATCTCATTTCATAGATGAGGAGTTCAGCTGCTGGGAGGAGAAGGTCTGTGTCAGAACTCTGGACTGCCTCACAAGGCGCACTTCTCAGATGTCCCTCTTTGGTACGAATAGTCTCCATCTTGGGACCAGTTCTTTCATCACCCTTATGCAGGGCCAGTTCTCAATTTTTTGCTGCCTGAAGCAAACTTGTGAGGATGCCCCTCCCTCCACCATTTTTGAATGATTGCACAGCACCCGACAATTTCCACTACGTGTTATAGTAGCTGCGCCCAAAAAAACTCGTCCTCAGTATAAGTAGGTAGCCAGATATATATGGGCAGCATGGTGGCGTAGTGGTTATGGGCAGCATGGTGGTGTAGTGGTTAGCGTCTTGCCCTGCAGCGCTGGGTGCCTGGTTCAAATCCCAGCCAGGTCAACATCTGCAAGGAGTTTGTATGTTCTCCCCGTGTCGGTGTGGGTTTCCTCCGGGTGTTCCGGTTTCCTCCCACATCCCGAAAACATACAGATAAGTTAACTGGCTTCTCCCTAAATTGACCCTAGACTACAATAAATACACTACACAATACATACATAGAAAAAAAGACTATGGTAGGGATTAGATTTTGAGCTCCTCTGAGGGACATCTGAGGGACGGTTAGTGAAAAGACAATATATTCTCTGTACAGCGCTGCAGAAGATGTTGGCGCTATATAAATACTAAATAATAATAATAATATAGGTCCCGCCCATATGGGAAGCCAGGTATAGGTGATCCCAGCAATTTGCAGCAAAAAAGCTAAATTTCAGCCCCCAGAGGCACCCAGTAGAATCGTGGATTTGTGGCAGGGGTGGGTTAAGGTTAGGAGGGGGGAGGTTAAGTGTGTGGGGGGGGGGGGGGTTAGTGTTAGGCATCGGTACAGGAAGGTCTTAAAGAGGAACTCCAGTGAAAATAATGTAGTAAAAAAAGTGCTTCATTTTTTACCATAATTATGTATAAATGATTTAGTCAGTGTTTGCTCATTGTAAAATCTTTCCTCTCCCAGATTAACATTCTGACATTTATTACATGGTGACATTGTTACTGTGGGCAGGTTATTTAGCTGTTTCTAGCTGCTCTGTCTGTTAGACAGCTAATAACAGCTATTTCCTGTCTCTGAACATTGTTACATTGTGGCTGTTTGCCAGCAGTACCGCGGTCTTCAGAGCCTCTTGTGGGAGGGGTTTCAGCACAAAATCAGTCACACAGCGCCCCCTGATGGTCTGTTTGTGAAAATCATTGTCTTTCTCATGTAAAATGGGGTATCAGCTACTGATTGGGAAAAAGTTCAATTCTTGGTTGGAGTTTCTCTTTAAAGAGAACGAAAGAGAACCAGAGATGAAGCACCCTCTTGTATTTTACCTTATAAATCAGTGGGAACACGACAGTAAACACCTAATCTGCTCTCTGTTTCATTGTTCTCTGTTTAATCTGACTGTTATCACCTCTGATAAGAATCCCCGACTTAGCATTCAGTCTGGCTTTGCTACGGAAAGATTATAGCTGAGTCTGTCTTCTCTGGTGTCTTTTCAAGCCCAAGCCCACCCCCTTGTGGCTCTGCTATAATGACTCAGCTATAATTATTCCCTGCAAAGCCAGACTGAATGCTCAGTCCGGGATTCTTATCACAGCTGATAACAGACACTTTTAGCAGTGAGGCTGAAACAGAGAGCATGGTAAGTGTTTTCTCTAATGTTCTTACTGATATATATGGTGAAATACACAAGGGTGCTTCGTCTCTGGTTCCCTTTAAAGGAAACCAGAGATGAAGCACCCTTGTGTATTTTACTATATATATCAGTGGGAACATTAGAGAAAACACCTACTCTGCTCTCTGTTACATTATTTACTGTTCAGATTGCTTCTTTTAAACCCTGATAAAATCCCCGACTGAGCATTCAGTCTGGCTTTGTTCAGGAATATTTATAGCTGAGTCTGTCTTCTGTGCTGTCTTTTTAAGCCCAAGCCTGCCCCCTTGTGGCTCTGCTCAGGAATCATTATAGCTGAGTCATTATAGCAAAGCCAGACTGAATGCTCAGTCTGGGATTTTATAGAAGCAATCTGAACAGTAAATAATGAAACAGAAAGCAAGGTAGGGGTTTTCTCTAATGCTCCCACGTGTATATATGGTAAAATACATGAGGATGCTTCGTCTCTGGTTCACTTTAAAAGGAAATAAATATGGCAACTTCCATATCCCTCTCACTTCAGGTGTACTGAACCAATATATCCCTAGGCAAGGTGCTCTACTCTGCCACCCAAGGCTGCACAAGGCTAGAGGAACATTAGTATCATTCGTAACTCAGAAAGTTTATCCAAGTTGCAGACTCCTCCATGTGCGCAGTGACATCAGCACGAGCGTTATTAATCTGGTGTAGGTCCGGCTCTTTGTCCAGCAGGGCTGCACATCCCACGCCTCTTACCGCTCCCCCCCACTCAACATCCAGAGATAACCTCTCCAATGGACGCTCTCGCTCTCCTCTTGAGAAGGGCCAGACGCCCACCGTTGACATCTCTCCTTGTAGGGGCCCCGGGAAGATGGCGGCCGAGACAGACAACCTCGCTCTGTACTGACAGCTGTAACATCTCCGCAATGATATTTTCTCATCTCCTAAACAGCTACAGATGAAGCAATGCAGAACACAAGGCTGGAGGCATCGCCAACTGCGATATCAATAACAGATTGGAGCCAGGCTTATAAAACCTCCCGCAAACCTGGGCTTGGGCCATAGGACATAGGCATGGTGGTAATATATGTGCCGAAGATACATGAAAGGAAAACTGCTTGTCAAAATGATTGCTAGTTCCAGTGGTATATGCAGCTGAAATACGATGCGGCAGATCACAACATTTACTGTGTGTCAGGCTTAAAGGGAACCCAAAGTAAGGGCGGGTGCACACCAAGAGCACTTCTGAGCGCTTTTTACAACGCCATCGCTTTGAAAAGTGCTTGGCTAATGTATCTGAATGGGATGGAGCACACCAGAGCGATGAGCTTTTTTCCCAAACGCAAACTCGGGTCCTGCAGCAATTCTGCCGATTTCTGAGGCGATTCAGCCTCAATGTTAAAGGGGAACTTCAGCCTAAACAAACATACTGTCATCAAGTTACATTAGTTATGTTAATTAGAATAGATAGGTAATATAATCTCTTACCCACCCTGCTTTAAAAGAACAGGCAAATGTTTGTGATTCATGGGGGCAGCCATCTTGTTCATGGGGGCAGCCATCTTTTTGGTTGAAAGGAGGGGACAAGGAGCAGGAGACACGGTTCCAACTGTCCTGTGTCCCGATTACCCCTCCCAGCTGCACACGCTAGGCTTCAAATGTCAAATTCAAAATGTAAAAAAAAAAAAAAAAAATTGCACCAAAACAGCAGAACGAGAACAACATCAGAAATCCCATCATGCTTTGCACAGCATCAGGGGAAAACTGCCCGGGCAGTTTTCTTCTGTGCAGCTAAAAATGAGGCTTGTATAAGAGAAACAAAGTTCTGATGCTGTGAAACTGTTAAAGAAACACCAAGCCTTTTCAGCGCTGCTGAGTAGATTTTTAGTCCGGAGGTTCACTTTAACCCATTCGCGTTCCATCGTTTTCACTTGAGAAATGTTCACCTCCCATTCATTAGCCTATAACTTTATCACTACTTATCACAATGAACTGATCTATATCTTGTTTTTTCCGCCACCAATTAGGCTTTCTTTGGGGGGTACATTTTGCTAAGAGCCACTTTACTGTAAATGCATTTTAACAGGAAGAATAAGAAAAAAAACGGAAAAAATCATTATTTCTCAGTTTTCAGCCATTATAGTTTTAAAATAATACATGCCTCCATAATTAAAAGTCACGTATTGTATTTGCCCATATGTCCCGGTTATTACACCATTAAAATATGTCCCTATCACAATGTATGGCGACAATATTTTATTCGGAAATAAAGGTGCATTTTTTCTGTTTTGCATCTATCACTATTTACAAGTTTAAAATAAAAAAAAAAATATAGAAATATTTCATCTTTACATTGATATTTAAAAAGTGTAGACCCTTAGGTAAATATTTACATGGTTTTTTTTTTATTGAAATGTTTTTTTTTTTATATTAAACATTTTATTTGGGTAGTTTTGGGAGGGTGGGATGTAAACAATAGGTTTAAAATGTAAATGTGTGTTGATTTTAATTTTTTTTAACTTTTGGTTGTAGTAATACTTTTTGGCCACAAGATGGCGGCCATGAGTTTGTTTACATGACGTCACTCTAAGCGTAACACACGCTTAGAGCGACGCATGGGGGAGGTAACAGCCAGAAAAGGCGAAGCTTCCGAGAGAAGCTGTCGCTTTTTCAGCGGGGGAGAGGAATCAGTGATAGGGCACCATAGCCCGATTTACTGATTGCCTGGCTAACAAACCGCGGGCCGGGAGCATGCGTGCACGCGATCGGCCGCGGGAGCGCGCATGGTTCCTGGACGTAGTTTCTACGTCCAGGAACCAAAATTGGTTAAGTATAGGGAAGTGGAAAATCGCTCTGTAAAGGGCTAGATCAGAGAGATTTTCCAAGCGTCTTTGTTACAGAAGCTGTTCAGTTACAGCTCTACTGTAACAAAATATAAAAAACGCTTCACCAAAACACTCCAAGAATCGTTAGGCACGGGCCTAGAATCGCTCTGAAAAATCACTTCAAAAAGCGCTGAGCGTTTGTGATTACGCTTTGTGGTGTGCACTGGCCCTGAGAGAGATATGGAGGCTGCCATATATCTTTCCTTTTAACCCCCTTGGCGGTATGATTCTTTCCAGATTTTAGGGTCTGAAAGCGGTGCCATTTTTTTTGCACCCTTTCAGACCCTAAAACCTGGAAAATAATCCTGCTGCCAGCGAGATCTGCACAGCCCCAGCAATCACTCACCTTCCTGGGTCCAGCGCTGCAGTTATGCCTCCATCCTCCTGGTGGCGCTGCAACCCTAAAGTGAGATTGCCGGCTGTCGCCATGACGTCAGCCGGCGATCTCACCAGGAGGAAGCAGAGCCCTGGAGAAGAGGAAGAAGAATGGCGGCCGATGTCGGGATCCCCCGGGAGGTATGTAAAACCGCCCGCTGCGCGCATTGCTCTGCTCAGACCTCCCGGCAGCTACCCCAAGCAGAGGTCGGGATTACCGCCAAGGAGGTTAAACAATACCAGTTGACCGGCAGTTGCCCTTGGCTGCAGGAGTGTCTGAATAATACGTGTGTGTCATTTGGCCTCTGGGGAGCTGGGTATTAGAGGAAGATGATCAGCAGGGCTGCCAGGCAACTGGTATTGCTTAAAATGAGATAAATATGGCAGCCTCCATATCCCTCTCGTTTCAGTTGTCCTTTAAAAGGACCACTATCGTGGAAAAAAGTAGGCAGTTAAAATCTGACAGAACCGACAGGTATTAGGCCAGTCCATCTTCTCATGGGGGATTCTCAGGGTTTTCTGAGAATCTGCAGTTTAACTGCCAAAATAGTAAGATACCAGCCAGCCTCCCTACTCACTTGCACACTATTTTGTCAGACTTAGCAACTGATGTTCAGTAAATGCTGTTGAAAACAAAGAAAACCAGAGAATCCCCCATGAGGAGACGGACTGGCCAAAACCTGTCAGTTCTGTCAGATTTTAACTGCCTACTTTTTTTGAGATCGTGATCCTTTAGAGCAGAATTCCCCAACCCTGTCTCCAAAGCCCACCAACAGTACCATAAACATACACAGGTGGGGTAATTAGTGTCTCACCAGAGCTGATTAACTACCTGTGTGGATTTCCACAAAACATGCAGGGTTGATGGACCCTGAGGACAGAGTTGGGGAACAGTGCTTAACCACTTCACCACTGAGGGGTTTTACCCCTTGAGCACCAGAGCAATTTTCACCTTTCAGCGCTCCTTCCATTCATTCGTCTATAACTTTATCATTACTTATCGCAATGAAATGAACTATACCTTGTTTTTTTCCGCCACCAATTAGGCTTTCTTTAGGTGGGACATTATGCCAAGAATTATTTTATTCTAAATGTGTTTTAATGGGAAAATAGGAAAAATGTGGGGAAAAAAATTAATTATTTTTCAGTTTTTCGGCCATTATAGTTTTTAAATAATGCATGCTACTGTAATTAAAACCCAAGAAATTTATTTGCCTATTTGTCCCAGTTATAAAACCGTTTAAATTATGTCCCTATCACAATGTTTGGCGCCAATATTTTATTTGGAAATAAAAGGTGCATTTTTTTTCAGTTTTGCGTCCATCCCTAATTACAAGCCCATAGTTTATAAAGTAACAGTGTTATACCCTCTTGACATAAATATTTAAAAAGTTCAGTCCCTAAGGTAACTATTTATGTATTTTTTTTAATTGTAAATTTTTTAATTTTTTTTTTAACTACAAAAAAAAAAAAAAAAAATGGGGAGTGTGGGAGGTAATGAGTTAATTTTTTTTGTGTAACACTAATTTATTTATATGTAAAAAATGCTTAGGGTGTAGTTTTACTATTTGGCCACAAGATGGCAACAGTAACTTTTTGTTTATTGCGACCTGCGAGCGTCCGGAGTGTTTGTTTTTTTTTCACAATGATCGCGCTGCCCATCGGAGAGCAGCGGATCATTGCGGGGCTTAGATCAACGAACGGGAATGGATTTTCCCGTTCATTGATCTCCGGGCCGCGGGCGGCGGCGTGTTTACTAGCGGCGGGCGGCGTGTTTACGAGCGGGAGCGCGGACAGCGGCGGGAGCGCGGAAAGTACGGATTTCTTCGTCCCTGGGGGTTAAAGGATGGAAAAAGGGACGGAGAAATCCGTACGGGCGGGGGTAAAGTGGTTAAAGGGAACCTGCGGGCCCTTTCACACTGGTGCAGCATAGCTCCCAACTGTCCCTCTTTTGGAGGCACAGCCCCTCTTTGGGAGCCCTGTCCCTCTTTCGTCCTCATTAGTCCCTCTTTCCTCCTCATTAGTCCCTCTTTCTATGTAAATAGATATAATTCTCTACTAAAAAATGTGTTTGACTCTAAACTTTATTCCCATCCTTTAACCTCTTCAGGACCGCAGTGCTAAACCCCCCTAGTGACCAGGCCATTTTTAGTAAAATGTGCCACTGTAGCTTTAAGGTCTCGCTGCAGGGCCGCACAACTCAGCACACAAGTGATTCCCCCCCTCCACAGTACAGCGTTGCTGCCGATCGCAGCGCTGTACACGTAAATAGACAGCAACAGCCGCTCGGAGACTGAAGGCGGGGCGGAGCTCCGCCCCCAAGCAGGAGATGCATGCGCATCTTGCGCGCAATCTCCTGCATTAGCTGGCCCCAGGATTTTACGGCAATCGACGTTAGGCGGTCCTGGGGTTGCCGCTGCGGCCACGCCCATCGGCGTGACGCGGTCGGCAAGAGGTTAAATTGATATATTACGAATTTTAAAATGTTAATATGAAGGAAAATGACCCAGGATAGAAAGGACCAATGTGGTTTGAATAATAAGACAGCATATTTTTCTTATGAAATCTTTATGGTATGCGTGGCTAGGGGTGTGACGGGGGCGTGATCAGGGGTGTGGCAGGGGCGTGGCTTCAATTTCCCTCTTTCTCATCTCAAAAAGTTGGGAGGTATGGTGCGCTGCAGTAGGTCACCGCACCGCACTGCGATGCTAATAAAGCCCTATGGGTTCTTTCATACAGCATGCGGTGCGCCGGAAGCAGACGATTTACCGCGTGGCCATACCCACGTTACCCTGCGGCGACCTGCAGCGATCTGTGTCGGACCAGAAGCCAAGTAAGTCTATGGCGACGCAGAGATTTTAAACAAGATGGTGGTGCGGCGCTCACGTCCAGAAGTGCTTCCAACCGAGCACTTCCGTATTTCCCAAACAGGAAGTGACCGCAAGCGATCTTGACAGCAGCCGATCGACCTAGATTTTATGTCCGGAACGATCGACTAAATAAATTGAAATTCATCAGAAATAGGTCGATCTGTTGTTGATCTATCGTGCTGTCTGCTGCATCAATTTCTAGCCGATTTGATCAGATTGGTCGAATTGGTTGTATATCGACGGCACCTATAAGAAGCTCAGGCACAAAGTACAAACCTCGTGCAGAATAAGCCCTGATGGGGATGGAGTCCAGAACTTCAGCACTCAAAGAAGCTGTCTAATAGGCAGGGGCGTAACAATAGACTCTGCAAGGGATGCAGCCGCAGGGGGCCCCGTGTGGGGGGAGAAGTCTCTTTTCCCTGTCCTGAGAGACTGACAACTAAGGGCACGGAGAGAAAAAGCTTTCTATTCTTTGCACAATTGTTCTACTGACTAAATCTGCTGAGCCACGGATAAGGAATCATACAAAGTTTTGTAGACAAAGTTTTGTAGACAAAGATTTGTAGATAGACCCTATTCAGTATGCAGCAGGCTCTTGTGCACAGTGTCCAGCCCCCAACCTCTCTACCCCTCCCCAAGTGCCCTGTACTGTAATGATGCTGGAGAAGTCTGCAGAGCCAGTTCTGCTCCATCAGAGATGGACAGAGTGAGTGTAATAAGCTGAGGCTGGGAGCACACTCGTTTGTCAGTTTTCGGCACACCGTGTGTGTCTGTATGTGTGAAAACACGCATGTTTTATCACAGAAGCTGATGTAATTGATAGAGAAAATGCCTGCAGTGCTTCACTGCTGTCTGTTTTTATCTGCTGGGGGAAACACATTCAAGTGTGCACTAGCCAAGTGAATAACATTGGTTCTCAGAACGCGAGGGGGGGCGGGGCATCCAAAGTTTCGCAGGGGGCGTCCAGTGATTTCTAGTTCACCCTTGCCAATAGGCCACAGTCATGTCATAGGATTGTTATGGATGGGTTTGATGTGCGTTTTGATTGGTGCACACACTGCAGCCAGTCACAGGGGAGGGAATGTGAGCAGCGGGTTGGTTTGTATTGGAGAGCTGGGCTGATGTTTTGCTCTGACTTGTGTGTCGAGTAGTTCAGAGAACGATGATTAATATTCAGCAGTTTCAGCTCTCTGTGTGGTTTGGACCTGATGTTATTTACCAAACATTTTCCTGGAGTGCAGATTAGTGATCGCCAAACCATCGGGTGACAATAAACAGCCCTGTGTCCCCCGTGACGGGTCCGTCCCAGAACAAGGCGATTATTCCCGAAATGACTGCAAACAGCTGCCAGCCAATCTTAAAGAGGCCCTGTAGCCACATATAGTAGAATGCAGTAAATTATTTACAAACAACCCATTTTTTTTACAGTAATTCTCCAGGTTTCAGCATCAGAAACTCTTCCTGTATCTATAGCAGGGGTAGGGAACCTATGGCTCGGGAGACAGATGTGGCTACCTACTTGCATTTCCCCAAAACTAACGGCCACTCCAATTGTCCCACCTTGGACCTTATCAGGCCCATTGACTTTGTAGGACGAGATCCCCGCACTCTGATTGGCCCAATAGGCTGTCTGTCACTTTCCAGGCAGCTTATTGGGCCAAAGTGTGGAAATCTCGTCCTACAAAGTGAATAAAAAGCCCCATATCACCTAGCTAATTGTACAAGCTGTTAGTCAGTATTTCTCCTGTCTGGCTCTCAGGGAAATTGCTAAAACCCAAGAGAAACTGAAGACTGTATACATATCACCATAGCAATAGGAACGTGAGCCCTCTGCTGTGCACTGTCCCAGTTTGAAATATATTGTATGGCTCTCACGGAATTACATTTTAAAATATGTGGCGTTTATGGCTCTCACAGCCTAAAAGACTCTTGACCCCTGATCCATAGATTGCTGTATATTGGTATGTAACCCCACCCTCCCAGCGATGCTTAGCCTAGGCTGTTTAGCTATGCGGAATTCTCCTCCCAGAGCATTCTGGGAGACCAGGCATTATTCAGAATTCTCAGAAACAGAACGTTCCGCAGAGCAGCACCTGACAGGTCTAAAGATGATACATTTCAGAATGTAAATCAGGGTGAGGACCGATTTTACAATGGGCAAACAATGACTTATTTATAAATGAATAGTTACATACCTATGTCATGGGGGGGGACTCCTCAATTGTCCACAACCCTTTCCGCTGCTGTCCGGAACCTTCTTCATATTTGTGGCCGCGCTCCCCTGCTTACAAGCGTAGGCGCCAGTGGCATAGCTCCCAACTTTCTGAGATACAAAAGAGGGACCCCTTTAGACACGCCCCCTAGACACCTTCCGCCCTGCCCCCAACACACCCCTAATTATGCATACCATGAATAACTTAAAACAATCACATTACATAAAACTCGTGTCCGTGATTTTGGCCTACCCCGCATACGAGCAGCCGTTGGGACAGCAGGAGGATGGGGTGGGGGGCGTGTGCGCAGGTATGCGTCGCGGACGTGTGCGCATATGCGCGCTGACATTTGGCGGCGACATGGAAGGGGAGTTGTGAGACAGAGGCCTGGCGTCCGTTATTTTTACAGGCCTTCAGTCTAGTAAAAAGGATTAGAATAATGTTTAGAGTTACACTGGCAGATTGTAGTAGAAAATACATATCTCTGCCTGTCTGCAATAAGATAAATGGGGTCAGGTATGTAGATTTTAGTAGCAGGTTGGTAGAGTCTCTAGTGGTGGGCAGGTAGTGAAATTCAACATCTTTTGGTGGGTAGATGGTGATCTTCGGTAGGCAGTAGTAGATTCTAGTCAGGGCTGGCGCTACCATAGAGGCAAAAGGGAACAGTCCCCCCTCTTGCTCAACTAATCACCCCCCCTGGAAGGAACAATCCCCCCCTTCTTGCTGAACTAATAACCTCCCCTGGAGGGAACAATCCCTCCTTCTGGCTCAACTAATCACCCCCCCTGGAGGGAACAATCCCACCTTCTAGCTCAACTAATCACCCCCCCCCTGGATGGTACAATCTTCAAATCCATGGTTGCAAAAAATTACAGGCGTGTCAACAGAGAGAAGCCACGCCTACGCAGTTATACATTGTCCTCTATGGCAAGTTGCAAAATATAATGGATTGCAAAATCTTTCCACCGGTCCTGATTCTAGTGACAGGCAGGAAGTGATAGAGGGATACTGTAGGGGGTCGGGGGAAAATGAGTTGAACTTACCCAGGGCTTCTAATGGTCCCCCGCAGATGTCCTGTGCCCGCGCAGCCACTCACCGATGCTCCGGCCCCGCCTCCGGTTCACTTCTGGAATTTCAGACTTTAAAGCAAGCTGGTGTTGTAGGAGCAGGCTGGTGTTGTACTTTATACTGGTTGAACTCGATGGACGTATGTCTTTTTTCAACCAAAATAACTATGTAACTATGTAAAGTCTGAAAACCACTGCGCCTGCGTTGCCATGTCCTCGCTTCCCCTGATGTCACCAGGAGTGTATAGCAGAAGCCCAGTATGGTCTGTGCCTGCGCAGTACGCTCCTGGTGACATCAGCGGGAGTGAGGACACGGCAACACAGGCATAGTGGTTTTCAGACTTTAAAGTCTGAAATTCTAGAAGTGAACCGGAGGCGGGGCCGGAGCATCGGTGAGTGGCTGGGTAAGTTCAACTCATTTTCCCCCGACGCCCCTACAGTATCCCTTTAACGGCAGGCAGATAATGATCTGCAGGTTCTAGTGGCAGGTAGGTAGTAACAGGCAGCCAGCAGTGGCAGGTAGGTAGCCACAGGCAGCCAGCAGTGGCAGGTGGGTAGCCACAGGCAGCCAGCAGTGGCAGGTAGGTAGCCACAGGCAGCCAGCAGTGGCAGGTAGGTAGCGACAGGCAGCCAGCAGTGGCAGGTAGGTAGTGACAGGCAGCCAGCAGTGGCAGGTAGGTAGCGACAGGCAGCCAGCAGTGGCAGGTAGGTAGCGACAGGCAGCCAGCAGTGGCAGGTAGGTAGCGACAGGCAGCCAGCAGTGGCAGGTAGGTAACCACAGGCAGCCAGCAGTGGCAGGTAGGCAGTGACAGGCAGCCAGCAGTGGCAGGTAGGTAGCGACAGGCAGCCAGCAGTGGCAGGTAGGTAGCGACAGGCAGCCAGCAGTGGCAGGTAGGTAGTGACAGGCAGCCAGCAGTGGCAGGTAGGTAGTGACAGGCAGCCAGCAGTGGCAGGTAGGTAGCGACAGGCAGCCAGCAGTGGCAGGTAGGTAGCCACAGGCAGCCAGCAGTGACAGGTAGGTAGTGACAGGCAGCCAGCAGTGACAGGTAGGTAGTGACAGGCAGCCAGCAGTGACAGGTAGGTAGTGACAGGCAGCCAGCAGTGGCAGGTAGGTAGTGACAGGCAGCCAGCAGTGGCAGGTAGGTAGCCACAGGCAGCCAGCAGTGACAGGTAGTTGGAACAACCAGTGAAAGATACTGCAGGTAACAAGTGGGTGAGAGGGTGCCATGTTGTAGTGTAGTGCTCAGTGATTGCACAGCTGTATTGGGTGGTAATGTATGGTGTGTGATGGTTTCGCCTACCCCTCTCTGCTGGCTCTCCTCCCTCTGCCAATCCTCCATGCTGCCCTCCTCAGCTTTCTGGCTTCCCTCCATCCTGGCCTCAGCAATGCAGGACAGCGACATCTTTGGCTGGCAGGAGAGGTGCAACTTCCTGCAGCCATCCTTACTGCTGCCACCTGCTGTCCATACAGTGTACAGCCAACCAGCATCTTATTGGCTGCATGCATTGCTCTACACCAGGGGTCCTCAAACTTTTTTAGTCAAAGGCCAGGTCAACATACTTCAGATGGCTGGGGGGCCGGAATATACATCAAAAAATGCTGAAAAACATAACATTGAGTCTAGGTATTAGACACCGACGATGCCTGGAAGAGAACTCCTAGGAGCAGCTATTCAGTCATGTGGCGCCCAAAGAAGTCTATGTGCGCCAGGCAGTGAAGCATACCCAGGTGACAACCTGCCGTCCAATTGGACAGCAGTGTCACTTGATGTGGAATTTCATCGGAAACCAGCAAATGACTGCTTTCTGGCTTCCCTGTGTGGTGCCAGCACTGCTATTCTATATGTGGGCCTCCAATATTTAAAGATGCAGCACACCTCATCCATAAGTTTTGAGTGTGGGGGCCGGTAAAAAAGCCTCAGAGGGCAGCATCCGGCCCGCAGGCCTTAGTTTGAGGACCACTGCTCTACACACTAGGAGCTCCATGGACACAGGAAGCAGCAGTGAGAGAGGCTGCTGTTGGCTCTGCTTCTCTCCTGCAGCCCGCAGAGCTACTGGTGAGTAGTGATGAGCAGAAATTACGCCCATACGTAATTACGCATCATAATACGCAATTACGCATCATAATCATAATGCAAAGTTTAGGGGGAATAGCGTAATTCATTTCGTAGTTAAATGTTACTAATCGCGTAACTTTGTGCCGACTTTGGCGGCGATTAGCAAAGCTCCTGTATAGCTACCAAAATTGCTACATAGGTTACAAAAAGAATTGTTAAAAAAGACCTTGTAGTTTGAGAAAATCGATTTTAAAAATGCAAATGTACCGTATATACTCGGCTATAAGTCGCAAAATTTAGGACAGACCCAAAGTACAAAAGTGGGGGGGTCGACTTGTAGTCACATAGTCCTAAATTTTGCGACTTACAGACTGTGTGGGGGGGGGGGGGGGGTATGGATGTGGTGTGTGTGTGTGTGTGAAGGGGATACTCACCATCCATCGCTGGGCGCAGTGTCCTTTCTCTTCCTCTCTTCTACCTCACTCGCGTCTACCCCCTTCAGAGATGGTCCGGCTCCCGATGTCACATGACGTCGGGAGTGGAAGTTACAGCGCGAGTGGAGGAGAAGCGAGGAGAAGAGAGCAGACTGCGCCCAGCGGTGGATGTGGTAACGGACAGCTGCAGCCGCGGGGAGAGCGGGCAGCATGGAAGCAAACATCGCACCACAGCCTCTATCTTCCACCTACCACGCATCCCCTTGTGTTGATACCAGCGTCTCTCCTGTGGTGATGTCATCACAGGAGACGCTGGTATCAGCGCATGGGATGCCTGGGAGAGGAAGTAGATGGAAGATAGGTGAGATGTTTGCCTCCATGCCCGCTCTCCCCACCGCTGCAGCCTATACATGGGGGCAACTATACCTGGCTGCCTATCAATGCTGGGGCATCTATACTGGCTACTTACGTATGCCAAGGGCAAGTATACTGGCTACCTTCCTATACTGGGGGCAACTATACCTGGCTGCCTATCAATGCTGGGGCATCTATACTGGCTACTTACGTATGCCAAGGGCAACTATACTGGCTACCTTACTATACTGGGGGCAACTATGCCTGGCTGCCTATCAATGCTGGTGCATCTATACTGGCTACCTACCTATGCTAGGGGCAACTATACTGGCTACCTACCTATGCTAGGGGCAACTACACTGGCTACCTTCCTATACTGGGGACAACTATACCTGGCTGCCTACCTATGCTGGGGGCAACTATACTGGCTACCTACCTATACTGGGGGCAACTATACCTTGCTACATACACTGGATGCACCTACCTGCCTAGCCTATACTGGGGGTAACAATACTGGCTACCTATACTGGAGGCACATACCTGGCTGGCTTACATATAATTACATATAGACTTATACTTGAATAATTGAAAAAATTCACCTTGTGAGGGTCAAATTTGGGGGGGGGTTGACTTATACACGGGGTCGAGTATATACGGTAAATGGTTTTTAAACTCATTTTTCTGAGTTTAAAAACCATTTTTCTTTGCATTTTTAAAAATCGATTTTCTCAAAAACTAGAAAATCTTTTTTTTTACAATTCTTTTTGTAACTTGTACCCACTATTCTTATTAACCTACGTAGCAATTTTGGTAGCAATAACATGTATGGGGACTTTGCTATTCACCGCCAAAGTTGTCACAAAATTACGCGTAAATTACGCACAAATTCATGCGTAATTAGGAATGAGTATACAAAGTCAAAATTGAATTATGAATATGTAATTACGTATATGCATAATTGCGAAAATTGTAATTAGCAGATTACGATCATCCCTACTGGTGAGTAGCTCTCCATTAGGCTTGTGACTCCAGTGTGACCTTCACCAATAAGAAATTCCCCTTTCTTACCTCTTTCTTACTCTCAGAAGCCATTTTCTTCAAGGAAAGTGTTTTATAGTTGGAATTTCTTATCAGTGAGGGTCACATTGTAGTCACTTCCTGTCTGAGTCAGGACTGAGTCAGCCACTTACATACCTGATATTTAACTCTTTCTGGCAGAGAAAGGAAAAAGACACATGTCTATCTCATAATGTCACATGTCAGTTTGGGTATCCTTTAACCTCCTTGCCGGTCTAAAAAATCCGGCAAGGAGGCAGCGGCGCACATTTTTTTAATTTTTTTTTTTTTAAATCATGTAGCGAGCCAAGGGCTCGCTACATGATAGCCGCTAAGCGGCGGCATCCCCCCACCCACTCCGATCGCCTTCGGCGATCAGAGTATGCAGGGAATCCCGTTGAGAACGGGATTTCCTGCAGGGCTTCCCCGGTCGCCATGGCGACGGGGCGGGATGACGTCACCGACGTCATGGACGTCGGGACGTCATAGGGAATCCCGATCCGCCCCTCAACGCTGCCTGGCACTGATTGGCCAGGCAGCGCAGGGCTCTGGGGCAGGGGGGAGCGACTCGGCGCGGCGGATTGGCGGCGAGCGGCGGCGATCGGAAGTTACAAGCAGCTAGCAAAGTGCTAGCTGCTTGTAACAAAAAAAAAATTATGCAAATCGGCCCAGCGGGGCCTGAGATATCCTCCTGCGCAGGTTACCCCGAGCTGAGCTCGGGATAACCGGCAAGGAGGTTAAGAAATGGACCGTTCCAAATAGAAATTTCCACTTTGGGGGTCGAGGGGGGGGGGGGGGGGGGATGCGGGGAAATGGAACGGAAGCAGCGGAATGGAAATCGAGTGGCAACGGGTCCGATTGACCAGTGATCACATCCATTCTCACTGATCTGTTTGCCACTGTAACGCAAGTACTGATGCCAAATAGATCAGCAGGGCCTGCCAGGCAACTGGTATTGTTGAAAAGGAAATACATTTGGCAGCCTCCATATTCTTCTCACTCAAGTGAAAATGTGACCAAGAATAGAACTTCATCCCAATCAGTAGCTGATACCCCCTTTTAAATCTTTTTCTTTTCACAAACAGACCATCAGGGGGCACTGTATCGCTGATATTGTGAAGAAACCCCTCCCACAGTGGAAATCGATACGATCCTTTGTGTGATTTGATTACGATTCTGTATACGATCCGATTAAATCCGACATGTCCGATCGGGATTCGATTCAATTTGCAAATCGAATTGAATCAAATCGAATCCCGATCGGACATGTTGGATTTAATCGGATAGTAAATGGAATCGTAATCGAATGGCGCAAAGAATCGTATCATATAGATTTGGCTTAAGTGACAGCAACAGAGGAGAAAAGTAATGTATGGCTCATTTTACTCTGGAAAAAACATACTTCTAATTTGTCTATGTTTGCACATATTTTAAATTTCACAATTTTTCGCCATAGTGCCCCTTTAAGAGTCTGTGAGTTCCTCAGCTCTCCCTCCGCCTACATACCGGACTGGAGACAATGAACTTATGTACACGCTGTTAGTACAAGACGATAAGCCGTCTGCGCCGCGGAACAATATTAAATAAAAATACGATGCTGGAATATAAGAAAGCAGAGGCCGATATCGGCTTCAAAGTGCATTGTCCGGGGTCTGCCCAGTCCTGATAAGCCGGATCCCCTTACACAGCGCAGATCACTGATAGCTATAGGTTATAGATTACAGCTGATAAGGGTTTTATTTTATAGTCCAGTCTCAGCGGGGAGGAATGCAGGACTTACAGAACTCGCAGAGTTCATAAACTGGTCAGCAGCAGGCAGAACATGATAACAGCGTTCAGCATAAAGTGTGGCGAATGCAAACCTGCTTCATAATATTATGTGCAATTCTTATAACAGCGAAGAAAGGGACACCGACCTGGTGGGCGATAAGACGGACGCTACGGGTGACCTCATGCTGGAGGATGAAGTCACAGTGACTCAGTCATAACTGTCCCGCTTCCTCTAACCTCGTAAGATGGGGTCCAGGGACGGATCTAGACTAAGTTGCCCCAAATTGCGCCTGGGGCAAGGTCAGGTTTTGGCGCCTAAACTGCCATTCCCCATCCAAATGTTTCCGCCTTTTTAAGAATTCAACACACTGCGCCTGGGGCAAGAGACCCGCTTGCCTCCCCCCCTAGATCCGTCCCTGATTGGGGCTAGGTTCAAGAGCATTGCGGTGCGTTTTTCGAAAATCAAACCATGATTAGCGTTTAAGAATTAAGGGAGGAGTATTGAGGAATCGGAAAAAAAAACATGAATGAAACAGAAGCGTTCAGCAATTACAAAGCCAAGCAGCGGTTTCAATGGAAGGACACCGTGGAGCTATGGGAAAATGTTAAAGGGAACCTTAACTCTAAAAAAATGAGTTTCACTTACCAGGGGCATCTACCAGTCCCTTGCCGCCATCCTGTGCCCTCGCAGTCACTCATGGCTCCTCTGGTCCCCCACCGGCTGCTAGTTTCGTTTTTGCTGACTCGGAGTCGGCGGGCCGCCACACATACCTTTGTACGCATCCCGCTGGTGCAGGAAGCTGTCGCGGACATTAAGGCCTCCTTTCCACGGACTGCTGATAGGCAGTGAAATGCCTCTCAAAACTCTCTCAACTGACTGAGTCAGCCACTTACATACCTGATATTTAACTCTTTCAGGCAGAGAAAGAAAAAAAGGAACACAGCCTAGGTATTTGTGTGCTAGGCACTGTACATACCCATGTCTATCTCATCATGTCACATGTCAGTTCGGGTATCCTTTTAGGGCCCGTTTCCACTATCGCGGTTTCCGCAGAGTTTCCCCGCACATGAATCGCACGGGGAAACTCTGCCATAGGGGATAACGGCACTTCGGCCGAATCGCTTGCGGGAGCAATTCGGCCGGAACCCCCCGCAGAATTTGCGGCGGAGGCTGCGAATCCCATAGCCGTGCATGGCACGGCTCATGGGATTCGCCTGCGATCCCGCCCACCCGCTCAGTGCCGGCTTGCGGCTGCAAGACGCACGCCGCACTAGTGGAAATGAGCCCTAAGGGGAAGTCTGTTAAAGTCTACGGATGTTGACTTTCAGGCAAATGGCGAATTTGTCACAGTGATCAAAAAAGTGAAACAAAATTTCCAGCAGGGACAACATCACACCTGCCACCTGTGTGAGATCTACCACCTGTTGCTCTATTTCTTGTTTTTATTGTAGATAGCTTTTTGTCATTTAGGCTGTATGTTTGTGGTGTTACCAGAGACATCGTCGAAGAGGAAGACCTAGGCTCTCTTTTAACATGGATTCCTCCGTCATCGGGGCTAGTGCAATGATACTCTATGGGCCCGTTCTGACTTTGGCGATTTACGTTTATCATCGCCGATTAACGCAAATCGGCAAACGCAAACATTTTCAGGCGATTTCCCGGCGATTGCGTTTCAGTGCTATATAAAGCTCTAAACGCGATCGGGGAAAAATCGATGCAGTGTCCAGTGATTTTTTTTCCGCATTAAATCGCGGAAAAAATCACTCCTGCAAACCACCGGCAATTTGCGTTTTGCACTTTTAAGCGTGAATGGGGCCTTATGGATAAAACAGAGGCCTCCTCCTACAACCATCCAGCAAGTCTTGGATAACTCGCAGAGATAAAAAGCCAGCAAATTCTCCAACATGTTTGGAGCAACCTGCGAAATGAAAACCTTCATAAACTCCATCAAAGAGTGCCTAAGAGGATTGTCGCTGTGTCAAAGGTAAAGGGTTCTCACATCAATTATTGATTTCATGTAGGCTAATTTTATTCCATCCAGTACACTTTTAAATAACTTTTGTTAATAAATAAAAAGTATTGATGAAATTGTTCTTCAAAGTACTCACCATGCATTTACAGCATTTTCCACTCGTACCCATGACTTTTGCACAGCAACAGAACTTCCTTTCTGCTCTAAAAGATAAGCAACAGCATAATAACCTTTAAAGAAAAACATGTATTTGTTACCATGCAGGAGAACAGAGGCGCCAAAAGGATAAAAGAAAGCTAAATGAGCTTAAAAACCATATATTTTATTTATCAACTCCAAATATGCAACACATTTCGCAGGTTTGATCCAGCTCTGGTCACTGGTGCCTGGCTCTTCTATTGACCACATATGCTATTGCTCCGTTGTTATTGCCTGATGAAGCGGGATCAAACCTGCGAAACGCGTTGCATATTTGGAGTTCATAAATAAAATATATTGACTGTCTTTACTACAGTCGTTGTGTGTCTACTTGGAGGAGGCAAGTCCACCACTACCTCCTCTATTTACCAAGAATTTGGTTTTTAAGCTCATTTAGCTTCCTTTTATCCTTTTGGCGCCTCTGTTCTCCTGCATAATATTGAGTCCACCCCGGGTGGAGGGTTGAACCCCCTTTTTCTCATCTACAGAGAGCGACTTCTTATTCCTGAGTGGGGTCAGGAAAATCTCCCCACCTGCCTTTACAGTGGTTGCCTAATGGTAACCCTGGTTTGTGAGTATTAATATTTACTCTATCTAGTAACCATTTACCAGTACATATTACACTATTGGGGCTCTTGGTGTTCCTTGTTTTTATGTATTTGTTACCGCTTGCAGCACTCCCAAAATAATTCTGCAGTGTCTACTTCCTGGTTCCTATAACAGAAGCATAAATATTTATGTTCTAAGGGCACATCAAAATACAACTTAGGTCACGCTGTGCTTGTATGATGTATGTATGTCAATACATAATTAGAGATGGTCCGAACTGTTCTCCGGCGAACGGTTCCCGGCGAATTTCGGTGGTTCGCGTTCGCGGAGAACCATGAACTTTTCCGGAAGTTCGATTCGCCTCCTTAGTGCATCATTAGGGTCAACTTTGACCCTGTACATCACAGTCAGCAGGCACATTGTAGCCAATCAGGCTACACTCCCTCCTGGAGCCCCCTTCCCTTATAAAAAGCAGGCAGCGTCAGGCATTGGAATCACTCGTGTGCCTGCAGTAATTAGAGAAGGGAGAGCTTCTGCAGACTCTCATAGGGAAAGCTTAGTTAGGCTCTTGTAGGCTTCTTAGCTTGCTCCTTGCTGATTCTTATTGCTAAAAAAAGCACCCCTCAACAGCTCTTTTGAGAGCTAATCTTGTTCTTGTGATCTTTTTGTGTGTGTGTGTGTTTGTCCCACAGACACTTGTGTTGCATAGACAGCCTTGGTAATTCCTACTGTGTGTGCCACTGCCAGGCCCAGCACATTCAGTGACTATCTGTGTGACAGGTGCACATTGTAATACCCATCACTGCATATACCTACCTGTTTACAGTGCACCCACCTACCTACGTAAGTGCATGTAGTGTCACTGTGCCTGTTCGGTACCTGTCTGTGTGTGACAGGTGCACATTGCAGTGTTCTCCCCAGGCACTTTCTCCCCAGGCACTTGCACCCGGATAGTTTTAGTGAGCTGTTATCGGCTCACCTCCTCATCCTCCTCCTATGCTGTAAGCACAGTTGCATCAGCTCTGAATTCTCCCCCCCCCCCCCCTCGCACTCCACCCGGCTAATTTTTCATGCCACCTGGATGGAAAACATTTCTGGGGAGAACACTGCATTGTAATACCCATCACTGCATATACCTGCCTGTTGTGTTCAGTGCACCCATCTACCTACGTGAGCACACACAGTGTGATATTACCACTCCGTGCATACCTGTTAACTGCACCTGTGTGACTGCACATTGTATTAGTCGTCAGTGCATACCTTTCACTTCATCCCCCCCAATATAGACAAAACAAAAGGCAGAGGCAGGCCACCTGGCAGATCTGTTCGAGGTCGCGCTGTTGTGATTTCATGCGGCCCTCGACCAAAGTACAGTGTTCAGAAGAAGGCACGTGCCATCAACCCCCAATATTGTCAGGACGTAGTTAACTATTTAACACAGAACACCTCATCTTTCTCAGCTTCCACACGGAAGCGTGACATATCTTCCTCCTCCTGCTCTGATTCTGGCACCCCACTTAACACTCAGTCGGCCGCCACCACCAAAGTGCCATCACCCCAAGGCTCACAGCGGAGTGGAAATGTTTTGTGTGTCTGCCTCAGATGAGAGCAATGCCATCTGTACTCTCTGCCACCGAAAATTGAGCTGTGGAAAGACCAAGACCTGCGTAGGGACAACTACCTTACGAAGGCACATGATTACAAAGCACAAACTGCAATGGGATGACCACCTGAGGAAAAGCAGCACACAAAAGCAAAGCCAAAACACCGCAGTGGAAGATACCAGGCCGCAATTTTTTCTCAAAAAAGGCGATACCTAAACTGTACCGTGATGTTGAAAGGCAAGTGGTGACATCTCTGGCACACAGCGTTGGGTCAAGGGTCCATCTGACCACGGATGCCTGGGCTGCAAAGCACGGTCAGGCCTTCCCGAAGACTAAGTCAGTCCCCACACACAGCATCTCTGCCTGCACGCCGTGTGACTGCCTGCCCCAAGACTAAGTCGGTCCCCACACAGCATCTCTGCCTGCAGGCCGGTTGACTGCCCTCTCCGCCACCACCAACAGGGTCCAGGTCTCCAGGTGGATTCCTGAATTTTTAAGGCCGTATATAATAATTTTTCTGGTGCGTGTACATGCCTGCCTAATTTTTCTGCCTGCACTGCAGCTGCAACAACAAAACAAAGGCATGTACATGTGTCAATTCCCCTTCGTGATCATTACCTTGCCGCGGGGAAGGGGCTTGCACATCACAATGAAGCAATCACCGTCGGTTATATGAGTGTCTCGGAGGGGGGGGGGGGGGGGCACACCCAAGATAATAAGGTCGTTGCTTCATTGTGGACAAACCAAATTCAATCAGCTGGACAGTCACTGTTCTGTCATTGAGCTACCTCAGCCTGGCGACCATATGGGCTTGAAAACCGCTATCGCCTGCACTCTCGCCATAGTGCGCACCAGTCCAGCACGGCCGTCACTACACAAACAGCTGTTTGCGGTGCGTTACACAGTGAGTTTGGTGTGTCAGTGTGAAGCAGAACTCTAATTACACTACCTGATTGATGTATACACATGCAAGATGTTTGAAAGCACTTTAGGCCTGCAATTTAGCATTCAATCTGATTTCTGCCCTTAAAACGCTGCTTTGCGTCACATCCAGATTTTTCCCTTTTGGCGTCTATCCCACTCATCCATGCAAAAACTCAGATGTTATAATTCTTGTTTGTGTACCATGATGATGTGCTGGGAAGACACACATGTTGCACATATTTGTACTTAAATGTAGTTTCATGTATTTTTATGCAAAATATTTTTCAAAATGATATATTTGGGGTTTTTTTTCTACAAGCACAGCGTGACCCAAGTTGTATTTTGATGTGCCCTTAGAACATAAATCTTTATGCTTCTGTGATAGGCACTTGTTATTGACATGAGGAGGCGGGCCAGCACCCATGAAACGCGTTGTCTTATTGTAAATCATTAAAACGTTTATCAACCCATGCGGTTTGTTCATTTAGGGAGGTAAGATCTATCTATTCCTATACTTTCTAATTTAGAGATTAGAATATTTTTTGGGTGCCTCCTACAGTTTTTTTCTAGTATTAGTTCAACCCTTCCAGGTTGGGCATTGGACACCATGTGCAGGGCCGGATTTGTACTCTTTACCGCCCTAGGCCACTGTCACCAACTGCCCCCCTTCAATATGGGTAGCGAGATGATCCCTCCCCTTCCCTCTAGTATAGGTAGCCCGTTGACCCCGCAGTATAGGTAGCCAGATGACTCCTCCCTCTTTACCTCCAGTATAGGTAATCAGATGACCCCTCCCCTTCCCTCTAGTATAGGTAGCCTGATGACCCCCCAGTATAGGTAGCCAGATGACTCCTCCCTCTTTACCTCCAGTATAGGTAATCAGATGACTCCTCCCCTTCCCTCTAGTATAGGTATACAGATGACCCCCCCCCCCCCCTTTCCCTCCAGTATAGGTAGCCAAACGACTCATTTCCCTTAATCCCTGCTTTTCCCACCCTCCCCCCTTTCAGTATAGGTAGCCAACTCGCCATCACACCACAGCAGCCATCAGTGTCACTCATTTCTCCACTCCTCTCCAGTGCAGGAGCTTCCTCTTCCTTTCCGTCTCCAATGCTGCCCAAGTCTATAGCCACCGGCCAGGGGTGCAGCTAAGGTTTTGGTGGCCCCCAGCAGTCCATAACTTGAGGCCCCCATCCACGAAAGAAGCTTCTAAAAAATGGCAAAGCTCAAAATGGCAAAGAATGGGTGTGGCCAAAACATGATGTGGGTGGAGCCAAATACTAGCAGTTTCTAGGCTAAATTGCACCCAGGGTGAGACGTAACATGCACTCCCAACGTGGAGACAGGTATAGGTGCCCGCAGTATAGGTAGCCAGCTATAGGTCCAGTGGCGTAGCTAAGGAGCTATGGGCCCCGGTGCAAGTTTTACATGGGGCCCCCCAAGCACCCTATACATAATAATTGATATGGCGCACCAAAACCTGCCAAGGATAACTACAGTGTCAGAGATGCAAGAAGAGGGTGGGGAACAGTGTGCTAATTATTATTACTATTGAAAGTATCTATAGAAGTGATTATTATCAGCACAGGACCAATAGAGAGCTAATACTGTTGTTGAGGGAGGGCCCTACGGGGCCCCTCTGGCCCAAGGGCCCCGATGCGGCCGCTACCTCTGCAACCCCTATTGCTACGCCCCTGTATAGGTCCCACCCCAGTATAGGTAGCCCATATAGTTGCCCCCAGTATAGGTTAGATAGGTAGGTGCCTCCAATATAGGTAGCCAGTATATTTGCCCCAGTATAGGTTAGATAGGTATATGCTCCCACTATAGATTAGATAGGTATATGCCCCCAGTATAGGTTAGATAGGTATATGCCCCCAGTATAGGTTAGATAGGTATATGCCCCCAGTATAGGTTAGATAGGTATATGCCCCCAGTATAGGTTAGATAGGTATATGTCCCCAGTATAGGCTACATAGGTATATGTCCCCAGTATAGGTTACATAGGTATATGTCCCCAGTATAGGTTACATAGGTATATGTCCCCAGTATAGGTTACATAGGTATATGTCCCCAGTATAGGTTACATAGGTATATGTCCCCAGTATAGGTTACATAGGTATATGTCCCCAGTATAGGTTACATAGGTATATGTCCCCAGTATAGGTTACATAGGTATATGCCCCCAGTATAGGTTACATAGGTATATGCCAACAGTATTAGTTAGATAGGTATATGCCCCCAGTATAGCTTAGATAGGTATATGTCCCCAGTATAGGTTACATAGGTATATGCCCCCAGTATAGGTTAGATAGGTATATGCCCCCAGTATAGGTTAGATAGGTATATGCCCCCAGTATAGCTTAGATAGGTATATGCCCCCCAGTATAGCTTAGATAGGTATATGCCCCCAGTATAGGTTACATAGGTATATGCCCCCAGTATAGGTTACATAGGTATATGCCAACAGTATTAGTTAGATAGGTATATGCCCCCAGTATAGCTTAGATAGGTATATGTCCCCAGTATAGGTTACATAGGTATATGCCCCCAGTATAGGTTAGATAGGTATATGCCCCCAGTATAGGTTAGATAGGTATATGCCCCCAGTATAGGTTAGATAGGTATATGCCCCCAGTATAGGTTAGATAGGTATATGCCCCCAGTATAGGTTAGATAGGTATATGCCCCCAGTATAGGTTACATAGGTATATGTCCCCAGTATAGGTTACATAGGTATATGCCAACAGTATTAGTTAGATAGGTATATGCCCCCAGTATAGCTTAGATAGGTATATGTCCCCAGTATAGGTTACATAGGTATATGCCCCCAGTATAGGTTAGATAGGTATATGCCCCCAGTATAGCTTAGATAGGTATATGCCCCCCAGTATAGCTTAGATAGGTATATGCCCCCAGTATAGATTACATAGGTATATGCCCCCAGTATAGGTTAGATAGGTATATGCCCACAGTATAGGTTAGATAGGTATATGCCCCCAGTATAGCTTAGATAGTTATATGCCCCAGTATAGGTTAGATAGGTATATGTCCGCAGTATAGGTTAGATAGGAATATGCCCCCAGTATGTGTGCAGTGGCGGGAGGGAGCGGGCAGAGTGAAGTTTCCACTTACCTGCCTGGATCCTGCACACAGCTTCTATCTTCAGCCTCTCCCGGCGCACGTCGCATCGGTAAGAGCTCCCCCTGTGATGACATGCGGTTACGTCATCACAGTGGGCGCTGTTACCATAGCGACAGACGGCGGGACAGGAAGTAGATAGAAGCTGGCAGGATCGAGGAAGGTAAGTGGGAAATTCTCTCTCCCAGCCGCTCCACCTGGTGCCTGCACGCCCGCCGCCAGCAGCAGAGCGAGGCCCCCCGCAGTGTGAGGCCCCAAACGGGGGCTTGGCTTGCTTGTATGCTGGCGGCTCCCCTGCCACCGGCCACAATGCAAACGTGCACAGAGAGCAAGGTGGCTGCTGCATAGGCGGCTGGCAGCAGAGTACCGCGGTCAGGCACTTGCCTGATTTCCCTTCATTGCAGCATTTGCAAGCTTGCAAATGCTGCACCAGTTCAGCCTGCTGCTTTGGTTCCCCTGCTTCTGTGGTGCCCTATGCCATGGCCTATTGGCCTTGGCCCAAATCCGGCCCTGACCACGTGTTAGAATAATCCAAGGAGTGCGACCGACCAGCACCTGCCTAGCAGAGCAGGGATACCGAATGGGAACAGTTCATTTCCCGTAGGCACTGTCGGTGGTTGCAGGAGTGCAACCCACCCTTGTGAGTATAAATTATTACTCTACCCTCGACCATATACCCTAATGATACTGCACCATTGAGCTCCTGGTCTCTCTCATTGCAGAATCTTGCCGGTTGCAAGCTCAACCACCAGGAATCATCCCAGATCTCTTTATTAGCACACTTCAGCACTTTATAGTGACGTTTTTTTTACATTTCTAATAATCGCAATGATGTGCGAAGCCTCATTAGTAGTTCATGTGGGGTAAAGCTTTCAAGCCATGTACTGATGTTGTGTAAATATTAGTTGTGACAGAGAGGATCCTGGAGACACTAAGAGCGTTAATGACAGAGATAAAGCTGCTGATATGTGTTTTCATTAGGCTGCTTATAATTTTTAGAAGTGCCAGTCTTATTACTGCCTTGAACTGTTTTAGGGATATTAGACTACGACTATGGCAGGGATTAGATTGTGAGCTCCTCTGAGGACAGTCAGTGACATGGCTATGTACTCTGTAATATGCTGCAGAAGATGTCAGTGCTATATAAATACATAATAATAATATGGTAGGACATTAGACTATGACTATGGTAGGATAAGATTGTGAGCTCCTCTGAGGACAGTCAGTGACATGACTATGTACTCTGTAACGTGCTGCAGGAGATGTCAGTGCTGTATAAATACATAATAATAATATGGTAGGGACATTAGGCTATGACTATGGTAGGAATAGAGTGTGAGCTCCTCTGAGGACAGTCAGTGACGACATGACTATGTACTCTGTAAAGTGCTGCCGAAGATGTCAGTGCTATCATATTTTTTAATGACACAGGCCTCAATTCACGAAACATTACAGCATTCAGTAATGCAGAAAACAGCTGATTTTACCGATCACTTTGCAAATGCCAAATAACTAAACCTATTAGCGCACTGCAAATTATTATTATTATTATTATTGATTTATAAAGCGCCAACATATTCCGTGGCGCTGTACAAAGTACCGACTAGTGAGGTAAATTACTGACTTATACGTTAAATCTTTCTAGAAATTGCAATTCACAAAGATTAAAGCTTTTGTAAATCAAGCAAAAATGTTCGGCATTTACCTCCAGCTCTGACCAGCTGATAACTCACACTCTCCATGCGGTAACACCGACAGACAGCCAATAGGGAGAGTCAGACCACCAATAGCGAGAGCCACACAGCCCTGCCTCTCACCCCATTTGGTCCGATACTCCAGAGGGTGGGACTTCAGTCCGCTGAGAAGGGGAAGGAAACATATTAAAAGGCTTTTCTGTATCCCTTTAGATGTGAATATCTGCATACTGGTCTAAACAAGAGCTCCCTCTGGTGGCTGCAGCAAAGAGATTTCGGGGATGCACTGGACAAACTCCCCCCCCCCCCCCCCCCCCCCTCCCAACTCATACACACAGACTCCCAGCTTCCTGCCTGACCTGCTCCACAGCTGGTTAGTGAGACTAATGCTTCATACACACTTGAGATAACAGTCTTTGGAAAATGAAAGATCACAGACCAATTTTACCCCATTCCATGTAGTATGAGAGCCATACTCTACACAGTCTATTCTATGGAGCTGCACTCCCCATCAGATAAAATCTTTCCAAGATGCTGCACACAAAGATGCCCGTACACACTCAAAAGATCATTATCTGCAAAAGATCTGTTCCTGCAAAAGATCCATTCCATGCAAAATGCATTATAGTCTATGAGATCTGCAGATCATCATACACACTTGGTTTAACAGACTTCATCTGCATATCTGGCAATCATCTGCAGATCTGAAAATCCACCCTGTTGAATCTGATCTGCAGATGATCTGCAGATGATTGTCTGTTAAACCAAGTGTGTATGATGATCTGCAGATCTCATAGACTATAATGCATTTTGCATGGAATGGATATTTTGCAGGAACAGATCTTTTGCAGATAATGATCTTTTGAGTGTGTACGGGCATCTGTGTGTGCTGCATCTTGCAAAGATTTTATTTGTTGGGGAGTGCAGCTCCATAGAATAGACTGTGTAGGTATAGCTCTCATACTACATGAAGGGTGGTAAGATTGGTCTGTGATCTTGCCTTTTCCAAAGACTTTTATCTCAAGTGTGTATGAAGCATTACCGAGCAGGGCTTTAGTGAATTGAAGCATGTTTGTTCGGGTAAATTCCCGAACTTATATCACTTGCGGGAAATCTCATTGAATCTGGAATAAAAGTATAAAATACCGAATGCTGTATTTTACCAACCTATATAATTTTACTGAACTGCCCTTAGTGAATTGAGGCCAAAGAGTTTCTACACAAATACAAACATGCTCTTTCAGGGCTCGTTCACACTAGGGGCGTTTTTGCCCTTTTTTCAAGAGCAGGTGATTTTCAAAATCGCCCTAAAATCACTTGTGCAATGATTCCCTATGAGATAAGTCACAGCTGAGCGGTTTGTTTCCGATCCGCTCAGCAAAGCGCTGCCTGTTCCATTTTTGAGGCGTTTTTGCTATATTGGAAGCTACAGGAATAACACAGAACGCTCACCAAATCACTTTGTGCAGCGATTGCGTTCGCATTTTTAAAAATAACTACATTGTATTTCTTCTTTTCCGGGTCAAAGAGTTCACTTCCTGACTTGAGTCAGGGAGTAAATTACAAAATCGCTCTGAAAAAGCGCTTTTTACAAAAACGCAGAGGGCAGTGGAGCACCAGGAGGGAAAAAAATCCCAGTGCACAAAGATGCAAAACGTTTGCGTTTAGGTTTTTAGATGTGAAGGAGGCCTCACTGAGTGCTGCACAAGACTCAGATGATTGACTTTACTGACTTTGCATATATTCACCTGGAATGAATAAAAGTCGCCCGCTAGTTCCTTGAAGTTGGAGGAAGTGGACCAGTCACGCCGGAGTCCCGTGAGTATGAGGTCATCCGTCCCCTTCACCTTATCACATCACAGGCAAGCCGCTGCCCCTTTCTTTGCTGAGCAAACTATCGGAATTACGTGATGTTATGAAGCAGGTTTACATTTTCCCCGCTGGATAAAAAAAGGCTGTTATCAGACTTGACCAGTTTAAAAGCTCTCAGGTTTCTCTGAATTCAGCAGACTTCCTCACTGGAGCTACACAGCGCCAAAAGTAGGGGGAGAAGTCAGTGCATCTTATCAGGGGTGCTCGGATACCCCTTTTCAGAATCCGAATTGATCCGGATACCCAGATATCCGGATCCGAATCCAAGCGTTTTGTTCTCCAAGTAAACTCGAATATCCGAACCCAATATCCGTCCGGATTCAGATATCCGGATAGAAAACCGTAAGTGACTTGAAAATGGCTTTAAATGCTTCCAAAAGTCTCTTCAAATGGCCAAAATCCCTTTCGGAGGTCTCTCTCTCTCTCTCTCTCTCTCTCTCTTCCTCTCTCTCTCAGGAATCCGGATGAGCAGCACTGCATCTTATAGTCTGAATAGTATACTAATAATACTGTGTCCCTCCACACATACGAAACCGATTGCAGTGGTTACTCTGAGTGACTGCAGTGATTGGCCCCAATGACAGCAGCCTGGTCCCGCCCTCAGGACTATGGCATGCCATCTTATTAAGATACAAATACTGCGCAGTGAGGAGCAGGATAGGAGGGTCTGTGGCAGAGTCCACTGGAATGCTTGTCCAAGCCAGCTATGCAATAACTAATCGCAGTGGCAGGCAGGGGCGCCAACACTTCGTCCTACACTTCGAACTAACCTACATCCCATAGACTTTTACTATCCCTTCCCCTCCCTCAACCCTAACCCTCCTGGTATACGTTTGACAGTGGATGTAGGCAAATTCGACGTGTAGGTTATCACGTCGGAACACCGGCAGCAGTGCTCATGGTAATGGCTGCACGGGGGGTGAAGACACAGGAGGAGAAAGCCTTAGGGCACCCCAGCTTCCCAGACTGGCCGGACTAGTAGCAGCAGACCACTGCAATAGGTTTGGGATGTGTGTGGGAACGGCGTACACTGTACTGGGGACACAGGAGTAGACACTGGGTAGAGGAGGGGACAGAAGAGGACACAGGGGACAGGGAGGGATGAAGATGCACACAGAGCAGGGGAACAGAGGAGAACACAGAGGGACAGTAAGAACAGAGGGGGACACAGGATGACAGAGGTATAAGAAAGGCACACTGAGACATAATTAGTGGGGGAAATGGTCCAAAAGACACCCTTGCACCATGCGCGCACACCAGGTTTAGTATATTTTTTCCCCCTGATTTCTGTTCTCTAAATCTTGGTGCATCTTACACTCCAAAAATGTGGTAACTTAGGAAGGAATGTAGGAATAGTAATGGTTGGTGTGCACTGAGTATTTGCACGAGGATGTGCAAAGGGTTAATTGATTTGCTTGTTTTATTGTCCACACCCCCTTTAGCACCTCCATTTTACCTTACTTAATGGACAACTGGCCCGAACAAATACAATCAAAGTAAGAATATCAGCACAGTACTGACCACCTTCAGATATATTTTTTTCCATCTTCTTTCCTCCCTCCAGTGTACCAGAAAACCTCCATCGTCTTCTACCCAAACCAGACAAGGAGAGATCAGGGGAATTGTGGGAGGTCACTTAGTGGGGTGGCGAAGGGGTGTAAACGGGCCAGTCGAGGGTCGTGAACGGGGTGAAGAAAGGACAAACTAACGCCACAAACCAGCTTTTTCTTCTTTCAGATTTTGACTTCCTTAGGAAGTCACACTTTTTGTTAGTAAGTACAAGTTTTAATCATCATCACAACACAATAAAATCAACTTCCGTTTACCCACTGCTCTGTGTATGTAGGCTGCAACCTTACCTTGCATTCCAATCTAACCAGAAACGCTGTAATAAATCTTATCTCAGTCAGCCTGGCTCTATTTTTGCCATTGTCAACCAGAAGGAAGCTTGTCACCACATTCCTGCTCTTCACTGATTGGCTGAGGGCAATTCAGTGTAAAGCTGCTGAAATCTGAGCTATACTGTGCTCACAGGTTTACAAAGCAAGGTAGCTATGACAGTGCAGATTATAGGAGAAAAAAAATAAGGGAGGAAATTACATCATGACTGGCTTCGGTCAGAGGGAATCAAGGCTGAAAATGCCAGGAACACAATTCTCTTTATTTACTATATAGAATTCACTGAAATCAAAACATGGACAGAACCGGGCGTTCCCCCAAGGGGCAGACCAATTGTTGCTGGCATTGGCTCCTTGGGTGAGCGCCTGGGCGAGTGGATGGATGCACACCTCCAGCCCCTAGTGTCGAGACTTCCGGGTTATCTCCAAGATACCCGACATGTCCTTTCTAGCCTTGATAAGTTCAGGTGGAACTGCAATTTCTGGTGGGTGACCTTGGATGTCACTTCGCTATATTCTTCTATCCCTCATGTACTAGCCTTACAAGCACTAGATTTTCATCTAACCACATATTCCTCTTTTGATTCTTCATTACAGTCCTTTTTGCTCCTAGCAGTTGAGTACCTCCTCACGCACAACTTTTTCGTCTTCGATTCTCAGTTTTATCTCCAGAGATGCGGAGCTTCCATGGGGGCAAAGTTTTCCCCCTGCCTGGCCAATCTATATATGGGCTGGTGGGAGGAGCTCCGCATCTTTGGGGATGATAATCCTTTTGCCTCCCATATACAATAGTACATAGACGATTTGTTGTTGGTGTGGGAGGGTCCTCCTGACGTCTTGGAGCCCTTTCTGAATTACTTAAATGATAATCAATTAAATTTGATTTTCACTATGAACACCCACACAACTTCGATTGACTATTTAGATCTTACACTAACAGGCGATTCTGTGTCACATACAATTTCTACATGTACTTTTCGGAAACCTACATCGGGAAATTCTATTCTTTTAGCCAATTCCTGCCATCCCATACACACCATTAATGCCATGCCGACAGGCGAATTTGTCAGAGCAATGCGCAATTGCTCTACTTTGGAGGGTGCCAATAAGGAGTGCGGTCTGGTTGAATGCAGGTTACGGCAGAGAGGATATACAGATAAGCACTTAAAAACCAGTCGCAATAGGGTGGCCAAAAAATTTAGGACAGAACTCTTAGATAGTAACAAGGGCAGACACAGAAGAACTGGGAAGGGTGCGGTCACTTTTGTAACAGAATATAGTTTGGAATACAAAAATATTGTTGATACCATCAAAAAATACCTCCCAGTCTTACATTCAGATCTTAAACTAAAACAGGTTCTGGACGCAGGGTGTCGTTTTTCATCCCGTAAGACACGCACTCTAGGGTCTCTCCTGTCTCCCAGTCTTTTTAGGTCTTCAGCCTCTATACGTACCCCGACCAGCAGGGCCGGATTTAGGCCTAGGCCGCCTAGGCCATGGCCTAGGGCACCACAGGAGGAGGGGCACCAAAGCAGCAGGCTAAACTGGTGGAGCATTTGCAAGCTTGCAAATGCAGCAATGCAGGCAGATCAGGCTAGCTCCTGACCGTGGTACTCTGCTGCTAGCCGCCTGTGCAGCAGCCACCTTGCTCTCTCTGCATGGTTGCATTGTGGCCGGTGGCTATGGACTTGGGCAGCATTGGAGACGGAAAGGAAGAGGAAGCTTCTGCACTGGAAACGAGCTAAGAAATGAGTGACACTGATGGCTGCTGTGGTGTGCAGGCGAGCTGGCTACCTATACTAGAGGGAAGGGGGAGAGGTCATCTGGCTACCTATACTGGAGGGGTCATCAGGCTACCTATATTAGAGGGAATGGGGGAGGGGTCATCTCGCTACCTAAAGGGGGGCGGCTGGTGACAGTGGCCTAGGGCGGTAAAGAATACAAATCCGGTCCTGCCGACCAGGCTAAGTACAGTGGGATCTTACCCTTGCGGTTTCACTACATGCCATTACTGTAGATGTCATCACAAAGGAACTTCTATTTTTTCTTACACAACTAATAGGTCTTTTCCCATTTTGCAGTATACCAATTGTGATACTAAGCATACAATTTATGTAATCTCTTGTACCAGCTGTCGCATTCAGTATGTGGGGTGCACCACCCGCAATCTTCGAGCGAGGATAGGTGAGCACTACTGTGCGACTAGCTGGAACACCTTTAAGAAATCTGCTGTCTCTAAGCACTTTGAGAACTGCCATAATGGGAACATGACCTCCTTTATATATCAAGGAGTGGAAAGAGTGGTCTCCCCATTCAGGGGAGGCGACCACCAGAGGCTTCTCCTCAAACGAGAAGCCTTCTGGATTCACCGTATGGGTACCCGCTCCCCTGATGGCTTAAACACCCGTTGGGACATCAGTCTAGTATACAACAGTTAGATAGGATTCCTTTAGTTGCCAGTTTTTCTATTTATCTGTACTTTTTGTATGAAATTTTTAATATTCAGATGTTTTTTACAATTTTTCTATATCTTTGCACTCTTGTAATGATGCATTACTTCTATTTAGCTATTTAGCTGTTTTATTCCTCTTTAAGAGGTTGTGGCTTTTTTCGGATCGAGTGGGTGTGGGGTCTTTTTTTCCCCTCCCCAATCTTTCTGCTATAAAATCCCCGCCTCTTTTAGAATCTGTATGACTATGATTAAGGGCAGATCTTGAGCCCGACACGCGTCAGTCATTCTGTGGTCCTGCATGTGTCATTTTTGTGGCATTTTTCAATAAAGAATATCAGCTTTTATACTTCACTGTGACTGCGGATCCTCCTTTGCTTGACTGTACTGGGGACACAGGAGTAGACACTGTGTAGAGGAGGGACAGAAGAGGACACAGGGGACAGGGAGGGATGAAGATGCACACAGAGCAGGGGAACAGAGGAAAACACAGAGGGACAGTAAGAACAGAGGGGGACACAGGATGACATGAGAGGTATAAGAAAGGCACACTGAGACATAATTAGTGGGGGAAATGGTCCAAAAGACACCCCTGCACCATGCGCGCACACCAGGTTTAGTATATTTTTTCCCCCTGATTTCTGTTCTCTAAATCTTGGTGCATCTTACAGTCCAAAAATGTGGTAACTTAGGAAGGAATGTAGGAATAGTAATGGTTGGTGTGCACTGAGTATTTGCACGAGGGTGTGCAAAGGGTTAATTGATTTGCTTGTTTTATTGTCCACACCCCCTTTAGCACCTCCATTTTACCTTACTTAATGGACAACTGGCCCGAACAAATACAATCAAAGTAAGAATATCAGCACGGTACTGACCACCACCTTCAGATAATTTTTTTCCCATCTTCTTTCCTCCCTCCAGTGTACCATTTGGCCTTAGCTTTGCTCTGAAAACCTCCATCGTCCTCTGCCGAAACCAGACAAGGAGAGATCAGGGGAATTGTGGGAGGTCACTTAGTGGGGCGGCGAAGGGGTGTAAACAGGCCAGTCGAGGTTTGTGTACGGGCCGGGGTGAAGAAAGGACAAACTAACGCCACAAACCAGCTTTTTCTTCTTTCAGAGTTTGACTTCCTTAGGAAGTCACACTTTTTGTTAGTAAGTACAAGTTTTAATCATCATCACAACACAATAAAATCAACTTCCGT
Source organism: Hyperolius riggenbachi (assembly GCF_040937935.1). Classification (NCBI taxonomy): domain Eukaryota; kingdom Metazoa; phylum Chordata; class Amphibia; order Anura; family Hyperoliidae; genus Hyperolius; species Hyperolius riggenbachi. Next base: position 21,440,517 of record NC_090650.1, read on the forward strand.
TTACCCACTGCTCTGTGTATGTAGGCTGCAATCTTACCTTGCAGTCCAATCTAACCAGAAACGCTGTAATAAATCTTATCTCAGTCAGCCTGGCTCTATTTTTGCCATTGTCAACCAGAAGGAAGCTTGTCACCACATTCCTGCTCTTCACTGATTGGCTGAGGGCAGTTCAGTGTAAAGCTGCTGAAATCTGAGCTATACTGTGCTCACAGGTTTACAAAGCAATAAACATACATATATCCAGGCACATCGCCTCTAGTTAGGACATTAAATAAATTATTAGGGAAAGGGAGGTGCTGAAGGGGGTGTGGCTAGAAACATAAAAAATCAATTAACCCTTTGCACACTCACATGCAAATGTTCAAACAAATGCATTCACAGATTTACTCATCCAGGCACAACTGTTATCCCTACAGCTAAATTAAAAGCCAGGGTTTCAGTTCACAGAAGAATGCATTCTTATGCTTAGTCACCTATACTGCGCAGAAGTACCCAGGTAAACATAGGTGTCCTAACTCTGGCCCTGTAACATGCATAGTGCAGACATGCAAACACAATCATTGCATCAAACCTATCAATGGATTAGGAGCACACATCCTAACTTCCTCTCCTGGGAAAGACAGTGCATCTTACCAATCGCACAAGGGAGCTAACATTATGTGTCCATGTGCACCATGCGCATACCCCAGCATAAGCTGTCTGCATGCTGACAAACATACAGGGGAAGGGGCAGGGGCAAACGCAGGATTTTTAAGGGGGGGGTTCCTGAAAGGTCCAGAAGCACGTATGTCCCCGAGTGCTTCCGAATACAGGCGGCTCCATACTGCCCATGCACAAAAGTGCGCTGGCGTATTACGGAGCTGCCTATCTTTGGAAGTACTCAAGGACACTAGTGTTTCTGAGGGCTTCTGGTAGCAGCAAATGTGAACGGGGTATAGCGCTGGAACAACTCCCCAAGAGAGGAACAGGAGATAGACTTAGTTTGGACAATTCAGTGGAATATGCTACATAGTTTCACATAGCGCAAGCGATACCCATATGATGCAGGGATATATGCATCTGCGGAAGATGGCGGCGCTATATAAATACTAAATAATAATATTTTGCCTCACCAGGATTGCACTTTTATTTAGCTTTCCTGTATGACAAGAACACACAGCCAGCTCTAGGGGAAGAGGGAAACAAAGGTGAATGAAGGAGGCTGGTGCACACCAAGAGTGCTTCTGAGCGTTTTTCAAATCAACAGTGATTTGAAAAGCGCTTGACTAATGTTACCCTATGTGGGTGTTCCCACAGCAGCGTTGTGATTTTTTCAAAATCGCAGGTATACTGCATGTAGCATGTTTTTGAGCAATTCATTCAAAAATCGCTCTGAAAATCACTTCACAAAATCACACTCACAAATTGCTAGCGATTGCTATTGTCATTTTGGCGTTGCACTAGCCCAGAGAGAGGAGTGGAGAAATTGAGAATAGCCTGAGATGGAGCAGAGAACTTATCTGTATTGCAGTCCCACATCACACAGGCTACTTGCCTGTAATCGGACTCCTGTCCCTGTCAGTCTCTCACACAAGTCAGAAAGAAGCCCTCCTGGAGTCTAGGGACTGTCAAAAACTTTTCAGCTTGTTAAACACCTTACCCACACATGCAGTCATTATAACAATGAGGAGAGACCAGACAGATGTTTGCCCACGGACCCTGAGTCCAGGCAAGCTCTGCATCATGCTGTGCATATTTACCAGCTTGCCTGCACTCTAATTTCATCATGTCGGACACTTCTGTGCTGTGGAGAGTCCAGGACTCCATAATCAACATTCTCTCACTGCAGGCTGCATCTTCTTGTGGGGAAGCTGGGCTACCTCTCTCATTCTATTAGCTGGAGGGAAGCACTAGAAGTAAGAAGGGAGGGAGAATGAGGCTGTTTATATTATGCGGGCTTCCCTGGCTGAATACACAGCTCAGTGCAGGGGGGAGGTTCCAGACACCCGGAATAGCCCCCTCAGTTCGCCAGTGAAGGGGGAGTGCACCGAATTGGACCCTAGCCACAGGGGTCAATGATAAGAATAAACATACATATATCCAGGCACATCGCCTCTACAAAGATTTACAAAGCAAGGTAGCTATGACAGTGCAGATTATAGGAGAAAAAAAGTAAGGGAGGAAATGACATCATGACTGGCTTCGGTCAGAGGGAATCAAGGCTGAAAATGCCAGGAACAGAATTCTCTTTATTTACTATATATAATTCACTGAAATCAAAACATGGACAGTACAATACATCTGTAACGTAAATAGAACAATCTGAGATAGTATAGCTGTCCTTGCTGCTTTAAGTGTCCTCACTTGAGGAGATGAGCCTGGATTTTGTTTCTTTCCGGTGTTTAATTTGGCCGCAGACACTCAGCTGTTGGCTACGGCATACGAATTGGGCACCGGCGTTCCGTTATAAATCCGAGCCCCCGAATAACCGAATCCTGGCACACAAATGAAACACAGAGCCCAGGATTTATGACAGCACCCAAACCGGTGCCAGCAAATTTCCCTGTTTCAGTGAACACCTGCTTTCACTTGAGATAAGGACGGAGGAAGTCAGAAGAGATGGTGGTATGAGTCATTCCCTCGCTGTGGTCTCCTGCCTCTACCCCCACGTGTGCGCCAGCCTCACAGATCTCTCTCCCACCATCCCATTCCCAAGCAGAGAGAGAGAGAGAGAGAGGAAGAGCAAGCTTAATCCCTCCACAAGCTCTCTCCCCCCCCCCCCCCCAACTTCTCTTTCTTTCTCCGACACGTCTGCCCCTTCTTCTGGAAGAATTCATCGAGAGATTTCATGAATGCCAGTCAGATATACAAAGTATCACACGGCTCTGACTCTTTGCATCTACCGTGAGAAGGAGGCCAGAGCCTGCGGTGGCCGAGAAACTCCACAAAGTGTCCGCCCACCCCGTTATCAATCAATCGCTCCAGCAGTGAAAAAGTAAACAGTTAGGGCCCTTTTCCACTACAGCGTTTGCGATTGCTGAATCGCAAAACCGCAAACTGCTAGTGATTTTCAAATCGCTACGGTTTGCTTTTTAACGTAGGAATCGCGGTAGGTAATTTCCACTACCGCGATTCGATTTTTACTAAATCGCGATCGCGCCGTGGAAAACGTTGGGAAATCGCCAGGTAATTTTTAACTTTTGCTGAATCGCAATCGCTAGCGTTCAGCGCGAACTCTAGCGATTGCTAGTGGAAAAGGGCCCTTAAGCCTGGTGCACTCGTTCAATAGTGATAGGGAAATTTTACCACTTTGTATACTATGAACTGATTGTGTAGGTGATCTCTTATACTCGTAGTACAGAAGAGTGATAAAATAGGCTGATCAAGATTGAATGTGTGTACGCACCTTTACAGTCCAGCTAAACACCAGCAGCAAGATCACAAACCCCAACATATGTACTAAAGCGGGTGTTAGGCCTGGTGCACACCAAAAAACGCTAGCAGAATCGCAAAATGCTAGCAGATTTTGAAACGCTTTTTCTTCTTTTTCTGTAGCGTTTCAGTTAGCAATTTGCGGTTTTGTGTGGCGGTTTTGGTGTAGTAGATTTCATGTATTATTACAGTAAAGCTGTTACTGAACAGCTACTGTAACAAAAAACGCCTGGCAAACCGCTCTGAAGTGCCGTTTTTCAGAGCGGTTTGCGTTTTTCCTATACTTAACATTGAGGCAGAAACGCATCCGCAATCCAAAATCTGCAGCAACCCGGGAGTATGCGTTTCTGCAAAACGCCTCCCGCTCTGGTGTGCACCAGCCCATTGAAATACATTACCCTAGCGGATCCGCAGCCGCAAGCGGATCGCAAACCGCAGCAGAACCGCTCTGGTGTGCACTAGGCCAGAGAGTAGACCCGAGGTGAGAGTGGTGATATGGAGACTGGACAGCCAGGCAGGCAACTATTTTTTTTTTAGCTTTCTTGGCTCCTGTTGCATGCAACAGGAGTCCCGGGTAAGCAAGGCCTTAAAACCCATGCACGGAAAAAGCGTGAGTGCGTAAAGCACCCCCACAAAACGTGCATGGGTAGCCACGGGCCCCACAATACAGCAGAGCCCTTCCGGTGTTCCCCGAAGGGAACCTTCCCCCTTTGCCTTCGGCGCAGGGGGTTTCTCGGGTCCTCTAACACCTGAAGGATAGAAGGACCCCAACCTGCCCAGTGGTTACCAAAAGGGCCTGGCCATGTGGCAACCATGTCCACATGGTCGGTGGCTCCCCCGAGAGGGAGCCGGGGCGGGAACCGAAGTCCCCAGGGGACAAGTCCCCGGTGCCAGCAAGCTGGCCCCGACCTTGCGGCCGGAGTGATAAAAATTCCGCACTCTCCCTAGCCAAAAGGCCGGGGAGCTGCGTTAGTCGGCTATGCATATGGGCAGTACAGACCAAAGCACCCTACTTCCACCTGGGATCTGCCACATCTCAGGTTTTTTCTGGTGCACCTGGAGCGCCACTTGCAGGGGCAGTACGCCTAAGCAAAGCCCTCAACCCTTCAGCTTCGACCTGTGGTAGATCCATTCCTTCAGCCTCTGGGGAATTACGACCAGAAGGGACACACTGCCACAGTGCCATCCCTCCAGGTCCCCCCAAAAACCTCAAGAACAGATACTACACTTGATTTTAGCCAAAAGGCCGAGAAGCCAGCTGGTATTGCTTATAAGGAAATAAATATGGCAGCCTCCATTTAATTCCCACCTTGGGTTTCACTATTACAGTAACCAAGCAGCTCGGGGTGATCCAAAACTACAAGGAAAGAATAGGGGGGACAAAAGAGACCGAAAAGCCCTCCTACTAAATAGCAATGCTTAGTGATGTTTGCCCTTTAAAACAGAAGGAATTTGCGATAATTCAGCTTTAAGTGACATCTGTGGTCACCCACAACGCACTGCTACTGAATATGCAAATTATCTCTTTATGCCCTTGAAGCCAGGCTTACATCCAGAACTGCGGGTGTCTAGCAAGCCTATAGCTTTAAATTTTACAGAGCAACATCAACCCAACATGTAGCTAGCCTGTTTGGGGTATTTGGTCACCCCGAGCTGCTTGGTTACTGTGTTGTTGTGGTCCAAGCCCTATCCCATAGAGCCATAGCAATCCCTGCTATGCACTGAGGAGGGACAAAATCCGAAACAGGCTGTCTGCATGTGGGGTTGGTGTGGCTATGTAAAATTTAAAGAGACTGTGTAATTTTAAAAAACCCTCTGCAGGATACTTACCTCGGAAACCCTGAGACTGGCGGCGGGCCGCCACGCGTGTCTTTGCATGCTCTCCTTCCCGCGGGTGCAGGATGCTATTGCAGACATCAACACGTATCATTGTACCTGTTGCACCTGACAGTCAGCAAAAACGAAACTAGCTGGCGGTGGGGGACCGGAGGAGCCATGAGTGACTGCGAGGGCACAGGATGGCTGCAGGGGGCTAGTAGAAACCCCAGCTAAGTGAAACTCATTTTTTTACATGGGGTTTAGGTTGACTTTAATATTGCATTCTATGTAAATCATCAACCAGGTGAATGGATCGGGTATTCTGATTGTGCTGAATGATAGACATGGAAGCTACCATAATCCCTCCACTTCAGATTTCCAATCCCCCCACTCTGCTGAGTCAACCGCTTTTCCAGGTATTGACCATTAGATGTCACTGTTGTAGCTGCCTCTGATTATTGGTCCAGTCATTTTTCTAAATTGAGCAATCCGCTATGAAGTTAAACAGACAGGCGCAGATTATAATGGTGACTCAGTGTTAGTAAGTACAAGTTTTAATCATCGTCACAACACAATAGAATGTAACATGTTCTGTTCATCTTTCTCTTTCCGCTCTTTGTGATGGGAATTCTGTGGTTGGAATCCATGCTAAAGATGTCATATCGACAGGCAGCGACTCATCATCGAGGTCAAGCTGCAGACGAGAAGTCTACTAATACAGCAATCGGCCTCTTATGAGACCGCTTACTTCTGATATTTTATATTTATTTTCTGTCAAATTCTGAAATTCTAAAAGTGAACCTCTAGACTAAAAATCTACTGAGCAGCACAGAAAAGGCTTGGTGTTTCTTTAACAGTTTCACAGCATCAGAACTTTTTTTTTTTTTTTTAACCTAGCCTAATTTTTAGCTGCACAGAAGCTAAGCTCCGCCCCATCAAAGAAACCCACCCGGGCATTTTTCCCCTGATGCTGTGCAAAGCATGATGGGATATCTGATGTTGTTGTTCTCGTTGCCTAGCAGCTGGGAGGAGTGATCAGGACACAGGACAGTGGGAATTGTCTCATGCTCCCTGTCACCAACCAAAGAGATGGCTGCCCCCCTGAAATCACAAACATTTGCCTGTTCTTTTAAAACAGGGTGGGCAAGAGATTATATTACCTATCCATTTAAATTAACATAACTAATGTAACTTAATGGCAGTATGTTTGTTTAGGCTGAAGTTCCTCTTTAAAGTGGACCTAAACTCTTGCAAAGGACAGAAGGAAAACCTCCAGCAGTGTTTCTTAAACCTGGTCTCATGTCTGCCCAATGGTGCATGTTTTGCAGGCAACCTCCCCTATGCACAGGTGGGGTAATAGGGGACTAGAGTTGGGCCGAACGGTTCGCCGGCGAACGTGGTTCGCGCGAACGCGTGCGGGTACCGCACGCGAACCTTTTGCGGAAGAAGTTCGGTTCGCCCCATAATGCACTGAGGGTCAACTTTGACCCTCTACATCACAGTCAGCAGGCCCAGTGTAGCCAATTAGGCTACACTAGCCCCTGGAGCCCCACCCCCCCCTTATATAAGGCAGGCAGCGGCGGCCATTACGGCCACTCGTGTGCCTGCATTAGTGAGAGTAGGGCGAGCTGCTGCAGACTGTCTCTCATAGGGAAAGATTAGTTAGGCTTAACTTCTTCCTGGCTGCATACCTGTTCTGTTCAGTGAGCCCTCAGCCCACTGCATACCTGTACTGTGATCCTGCCACTGCATACCTGTTCAGTGATCCTGCCACTGCATACCTGTTCTGTTCAGTGAGCCCTCAGCCCACTGCATACCTGTACTGTGATCCTGCCACTCCATACCTGTTCAGTGATCCTGCCACTGCATACCTGTTCTGTTCAGTGAGCCCTCAGCCCACTGCATACCTGTACTGTGATCCTGCCACTCCATACCTGTTCAGTGATCCTGCCACTGCATACCTGTTCAGTGATCCTGCCACTGCATACCTGTTCTGTGAACCCGCCACTGTATACCTGTTCTGTTCAGTGGACCCGCCACTGTATACCTGTTCTGTGAACCCGCCACTGTATACCTGTTCTGTTCAGTGGACCCGCCACTGTATACCTGTTCTGTTCAGTGGACCCGCCACTGTATACCTGTTCTGTTCAGTGGACCCGCCACTGTATACCTGTTCAGTGAACCCGCCACTGCATACCTGTTGTGTTCAGTGAACCTGCCACTGCATACCTGTTCTGTGAACCCGCCACTGTATACCTGTTCTGTTCAGTGGACCCGCCACTGTATACCTGTTCAGTGAACCCGCCACTGTATACCTGTTCTGTTCAGTGGACCCGCCACTGTATACCTGTTTAGTGAACACGCCACTGCATACCTATTGTGTTCAGTGATCCTGCCACTGCATACCTGTTCTGTGAACCCGCCACTGTATACCTGTTCTGTTCAGTGGACCCGCCACTGTATACCTGTTCAGTGAACCCGCCACTGTATACCTGTTTAGTGAACACGCCACTGCATACCTATTGTGTTCAGTGATCCTGCCACTGCATACCTGTTCTGTGAACCCGCCACTGTATACCTGTTCTGTTCAGTGGACCCGCCACTGTATACCTGTTCAGTGAACCCGCCACTGCATACCTGTTGTGTTCAGTGAACCTGCCACTGTATACCTCTACTGTTCAGTGAACCCACCGCATCAGTGCGCATACCTGTGCAGTTAAGTGAACCCACCTACCTACGTGAGTGCACGCAGTGTGATATACCACTCCGTGCATACCCGATATGGACAAAACAGGTAGAGGAAGAGGTTGTGGCAGAGGCAGAGGAAGGCCACCCGGCAGGTCTGCGCGAGGTCGTGTAAATGTAATTTCGTGTGGACCTGGCCCACAGTACAGTGCTCGGAAGAAGGCACGTCCCATCACCTCCCAAGATTGTCAGGACGTGGTTGAGTATTTAGCGACACAGAACACCTCATCTTGCTCAGCCACCAGCGCTACTACTAGCACCACTTCCGCTGCATTTGACACTTCGCAAGAATTATTTAGTGTTGAAATCACTGATGCACAGCCATTGTTGTTACAGCCAGATGAATTTTCACCAGCTAATATGTCTGAGTTACGCGGCAACACTATGGATGTAACGTGTCAGGAGGATGAAGGACCTACTGATGGTGCAAGTTTGGATTTGTCTGAGGCAAGCGAAGCTGGGCAGGATGACTACGATGATGACGATGATAGGGATCCTCTGTATGTTCCCAATAGAGGAGATGAAGAGGGGGACAGTTCAGAGGGGGAGTCAGAGAGTAGTAGGAGGAGAGAAGTGCGTACGTACGAAAAGGGCGTCGGGAAAAAAGGGCGTGTGGTATAAACGATAAATGGAAATATCGTTTATAGAAATTATTGTGTAGAATTTCGTTTATAAATAGCGATTTAAAAATGTATAAATCACTAAATAATGTGTATGAGATCGGCAATTCTTAAAACGTTAATCTTCCCTGTTTGTAAAGTGAAACTTATATTTTCGTTTATTAAAAACCCTCCCTGTACCTATCCCTAACCCCTAGACCCCCTGTTGGTGCCTAAACCTAAGACCCCCCTGTTGGTGCCTAACCCTAAGACCCCCCTGTTGGTGCCTAACCCTAAGACCCCCCTGTTGGTGCCTAACCCTAAGACCCCCCTGTTAGTGCCTAAACCTAAGACCCCCCTGTTAGTGCCTAAACCTAAGACCCCCCTGTAGGTGCCTAACCCTAAGACCCCCCTGTAGGTGCCTAACCCTAAGACCCCCCTGTTGGTGCCTAAACCTAAGACCCCCCTGTTAGTGCCTAAACCTAAGACCCCCCTGTAGGTGCCTAAACCTAAGACCCCCCTGTTGGTGCCTAAACCTAAAACCCCCTATGGATAATAATGTTTTACAGACATGAATAAATAAAGAATGTAAAGAAAAAAAATGTAAATTATTTTTTTGGGTGGATAATAATGTGTTAGAAATGTTTTAGAAATAGTGATTTATTATCTTCATAAACGTTATTCGTCACGGGCTCATTTTGTAAACTTAAATCATCACAAACATAGTTATAAATCCTTAAAAATCTCCGTGCGCCGTTATAAATCCTTAAAAATCTCCGGCGCCTTATTTTCCCCGTTCAGCGCCCATTAAACGATATTTATAATGAAAGTGAATGGGGCGCCCTTTTTGTCCACTTGTCTCATGCGCCCAAATCTACTGCTTCCGAGAGAAGTTGATGAAAGAAGCTGGGGCAGCTCTTCGTCAGAAACAGCTGGTGGCAGAGTCCGGCACCATGTATCGCCACCTATGTACAGCCAGCCAACTTGCCCTTCAGCATCAGCTGCTGAGGTCCCCATAGTGCCCACATCCCAGGGTGGCTCAGCGGTGTGGAAATTTTTTAATGTGTGTGCCTCAGATCGGACCAAAGCCATCTGTTCGCTCTGCCAACAAAAATTGAGCCGTGGAAAGGCCAACACTCACGTAGGGACAAGTGCCTTACGAAGGCACCTGGAGAAAAGGCACAAACAGCAATGGGATGGCCACCTGAGCAAAAGCAGCAGCAGCACACAAAAGCAAAGCCACCCTCCTTCTCCTCTTTCTCCTCCATCAGGTGCATTATCTGCTTCTGCCGCTTTCTCCCTTCCACCTTCACAGGCACCCTCCTCCACTCCGCCTCTGCCCTTGAGCGGTTCCTGCTCCTCTGCCCACAGCAGCAGTCAGGTGTCCGTGAAGGAAATGTTTGAGCGGAAGAAGCCACTTTTGGCCAGTCACCCCCTTGCCCGGCGTCTGACAGCTGGCGTGGCGGAACTGTTAGCTCGCCAGCTGTTACCATACCGGCTGGTGGACTCTGAGGCCTTCCGTAAATTTGTGGCCATCGGAACACCGCAGTGGAAGATGCCAGGCCGCACTTATTTTTCGAGAAAGGCCATACCCCAACTGCACCGTGAAGTTGAGAGGCAAGTGGTGTCATCTCTTGCGAAGAGCGTTGGGTCAAGGGTACACCTGACCACGGATGGCTGGTCTGCCAAGCACGGGCAGGGCCGCTACATTACCTACACAGCCCATTGGGTGAACCTGGTGGTGAACGATGGCAAGCAGAAAGCGGCGGACCAAATTGTGACACCTCCACGGCTTGCAGGCAGGCCTCCTGCCACCTCCTCTCCTCCTGCTACATGCTCTTCGCTGTCCTCCTCCTCCTCCTTGGCTGAGTGGCAGTTCTCCTCTCCAGCTACACAGCCCCAGCTCCGCAGGGTCTATGCTGCATGCCAGGTACGACGGTGTCACGCCATCTTAGACATGGCTTGTCTCAAAGCGGAGAGTCACACTGGAGCAGCTCTCCTGGCTGCTCTTAAGAAACAGGTGGATGAGTGGCTGACCCCGCACCACCTGGAGATAGGCAACGTGGTGTGCGACAACGGCAGCAATCTGCTTGCCGCTTTGCATATGGGGAAGCTGACACACATACCCTGCATGGCACATGTCATGAATCTAGTGGTTCAAAGATTTGTGGCAAAGTACCCTGGCTTAGCGGATGTCCTGAAGCAGGCCAGGAAGTTCTGTGGGCATTTGAGGCGCTCTTACACAGCCATGGCACGATTTGCAGAAATTCAGCGTAAAAACAACATGCCGGTGAGACGCCTCATTTGCGATAGCCCCACTCGCTGGAACTCGACCCTGCTCATGTTCTCCCGCCTGCTAGAACAGAAGAAAGCCGTCACCCAGTACCTCTACAACTGGAGTAGAACGAAACAGTCTGGGAAGATGGGGATGTTCTGGCCCGACAACTGGACACTGATGAAAAATGCATGCAGGCTCATGCGGCCGTTTGAGGAGGTGACCAACCTGGTGAGCCGCAGTGAGGGCACCATCAGCGACTTAATTCCCTACGCGTACTTCTTGGAGCGTGCTGTGCGTAGAGTGGCGGATGAAGCTGCGAATGAGCGTGACCAGGAACCGTTACGGCAGGAACAGGCATGGGACCAATTTTCATCAGACCCAGCTGTTTCCTCAACACCTGCGGCAGCACAGAGGGGGGAGGAGGAGGAAGAAGAGAGGTCGTGTGCAGAAGACGAGTCAGACTCAGAGGATGATGAGCAAGGTGTTTCTTTGGGGGAGGAGGAGGAGGAGGAGGAGGGGACAGCGGCAGGAGAACAACCGCAGCAGGCGTCGCAGGGGGCTTGTGCTGCTCAACCTTCCCGTGGTATTGTTCGCGGCTGGGGGGAGGAGGTTGACTTACCTGACGTCACTGAGGAAGAGCAAGAGGAGATGGAGGGTACTGGATCCGACTTTGTGCAGATGTCGTCTTTTATGCTGACCTGCCTGTTGAGGGACCCCCGTATAAAAAACCTCAAGGGGAATGAGCTGTACTGGGTGGCCACACTACTAGACCCTCGGTACAGGCACAAAGTGGCGGACCTGTTACCATCTCACCGGAAGGTGGAAAGGATGCAGCACATGCAGAACCAGCTGTCAACTATGCTTTACAAACAATGCCTTTAAGGGTGATGTGACAGCACAACGCCAGCAAGGTACCACTGCCACTAATCCTCCTCCCGTGTCCACGCAGTCAAAGACAGGACGCTCCAGCGATCTCATGGTGATGTCGGACATGTGGACGTTCTTTAGTCCAACGCCTCGCCGTAGCCCTTCCGGATCCACCCTCCACCAACGCCTGGAACGGCAGGTAGCCGACTACCTGGCCTTAAGTGTTGATGTAGACACTGCTGTGAACAGCGATGAGGAACCCTTGAACTACTGGGTGCGCAGGCTTGACCTGTGGCCAGAGCTGTCCCAATTTGCCATCCAACTTCTCTCCTGCCCTGCCGCAAGCGTCCTGTCAGAAAGGACCTTCAGCGCAGCTGGAGGCATTGTCACAGAGAAGAGAAGTCGCCTAAGTCACAAAAGTGTTAAGTACCTCACCTTTATCAAAATGAATGAGGCATGGATCCCGGAGGGCTGCTGCCCGCCCCAAGACTAAGTCAGTCCCCGCACACACAGCATCTCTGCCTGCACGCCGTGTGACTGGCTGCCTGGCCTGCCCCAAAAAGACTAAGTCGCTCCCAGTCCCTCCACACAGCATGTCTGCCTGCAGGCCGCTTCACTACCTTCTCCGCCACCACCAACAGGGTCCGGGACTCCAGGCGGATTGCTGAATTTTTTAGGCCGCTGCTAGCAGCGGCCGCTGTAATAATTTTTATGGTGCGTGTACATGACTGCCTAATTTTTCTGGCTGCACTGAGGGCAGCTGCAACAACAAAAGAAAAGGCATGTACATGCGCCCATTCCCCTTCGTGATCATTACCTTGCCGTGGTGAAGGGGCTTGCGTATCACAATGAAGCAATGACCGGCGCCTAGATGAGTGTCTCGGGGGGCACACAAAAGATAATAAGGTCGTTGCTTCATTGTGGTCAGACCAAATTTGATCAGCTGGACAGTCACTGTTCTGTCATTCAGCTACATCAGCCAGGCCGACCATATGGGCTGTAAAGCCACCAAAACCTGCACTCTCGCCATGGTGCGCACCAGTCCAGCACGGCCGTCACTAGTACAAACAGCTGTTTGCGGTGCGTTACACGGTGAGTTTGGTGTGTCAGTGTGAAGCAGTACCTTAATTACACTACCTGATTGATGTATACACATGCAAGATGTTTTAAAGCACTTTAGGCCTGTCATTTAGCATTCAATGTGATTTCTGCCCTTAAAACGCTGCTTTGCGTCAAATCCAGATTTTTCCCGGGGACTTTTGGCGTGTATCCCACTCCGCCATGCCCCCCTCCAGGTGTTAGACCCCTTGAAACATCTTTTCCATCACTTTTGTGGCCAGCATAATTATTTTTTTTTTTCAAAGTTCGCATCCCCATTGAAGTCTATTGCGGTTCGCGAACTTTAACGCGAACCGAACGTTCCGCGAAAAAATCGGAGGTTCGGCCCAACTCTATAGGGGACTACTGAGCTAGTGCAGGCCATGAGGCCTCTGCACTCGTACACAGATACAAGTGTAAATGCGTGCAGGAAGAAGCGGTGTGAGGAAAAATGGGCACCTGTTGTTGTTGTTAAAATTATTGTTAACCGATAGTCTTAGTTTTTAAAGTGTAAATAGTGTGTATTGTAATAAAATATCAGTATAAACAGGGGCATAGCAATAGGGGGTGCAGAGGTAACAACCACATCAGGGCCCTTAAGGCCAGAGGGGCCCCAAAGGGCCCTCCCTCAACTACAGTATTAGCTCTCTATTGGTCCTGTGCTCATAATGATCACTTCTATAGATGCTTTGAATAGTGGTAATCATTAACAAACTGCTCCCCATCCCCTTCTTGCACCTCTGACACTGTAGTTGCCATTGGCAGGTTTTGGTGCGCCGTATCAATTAATGCATAGAGAGCTTAGGGGGCCCCATTGTAAAACTTGCATCGGGGGCCCACAGCTCCTTAGCTTTGCCACTGAGTATAAACAATATTTTACTACAACTGAACTTAACCTAACCTTACTCTCAGTCAGAACCCTCCCTTCCAGATGACTAACCCTAAAACCACCCTTCCTGACACTTAACCCTAAAACCCCCCTTCATGACGCCTAACCCTCAAAAAAACCTTCTTGACGCCAAAACCTAACCCCCCCCCCCCCTTCCTGATGCCTAACCGTAAATACTCCCCTTACTGACGACTAACCCTAAAACCCACCTTTTTGACGCCAAACCCTAAAACCCCCCTTCCTGACACATAACCCTAAAACCACCCTTACTGATGCCTAACCCTAAAACCCACCTTTCTGACGCCTAACCCTAAACCCCCCTTCCTAATGCCTAACCTTAATACCCCCTTCCTAACCTTATATTGTTCAAAACGCTACATTTCAAAACAATAATTTTCAAAAATGTATAGTTTGTAAATACAAAACATTAAAAATGTCAAAAACTATAACGTTCTAATTTTTCAAACGATAAACAAAATTCAAAAACAATAACGTTGTAATTGTTTTAACGATAATTATGGTACGCCCAAATATCTGCTTTGGGCGCCTAACAGCTGACATTTGCATTAGCGCCTGTGGGGAGCACAAATAGTCCAGTCCAGTGCGAATCTACGCGTCGTAGTTCCGCATCTATGCATCGTATTTCGTAGGCAAAGTTTCAATAATACGCGTAGGAAAATACGCGTAGTAATCTGACGCCATTTGTAGCTACGTTTGCTATGCGTAGTTGATGCGTGTATTGCAAAGTCAACTACGCGTGCGGTAAACGCGTCTTTCCGCGTACAAATCATTGTACATTGGAATGTATGCATATAAGAGTTCATGCATGCGCATATTTGGCGGACTAATGCGGAAATTTTTCCAAATAGCATAAGTGTCCGCATACACTATGCTTCCCACTTCGCGTAATTTTGTATTTTAATGCGTAGTCTACGAAATGCATACGTAGCGAATCTTTCGATTTCAAAGCAGTAGTTTGTGAAGCCTCATTGCGTAAAACTATGCGTAGTTCCAGCGTGGCGAAGTTGGCTGACTGAGACCATCCCTGCCGGGCGCCCAAATGACCTGCTTCCATGTAAATGCTTAACATAGGATCCGTTTACACACGTTCTTCCGCCATGCTAAATTCTTCACTTTTTATGTCTTTTTATAGTGTGAACCTGGCCTAAATCCTGTCGTTATTTACTTTGTAGGAAATTCAACACTCTGACAGGTCTTTCTTGTTGTTACTGAGCGCAGTTTCAGCTTTCCGCGTAATGGAGAAGACAAAAGCGACTGCAAGCTCTTGAGCCAGTCTTTGTCCTGCCCACGTGTGACGCACATCTAGGCTGGTGGGCTCAGCAGGTTGGGGAAGGGCTCTGGGTCCGGCTTGGGACGATCGGGCAGCTACAGACATGTATGGCGTGTTCTCCAGGTGCCTACGTTTGCTCTTTCAGCACATAACAATGGGCTGGAATAGTTCTGTGTACTCGCTGTCACTTATACAGTACAGCGCTGATAGGGTTGTCTAGGCAGCCGCTGAACGCCGTCGCAATGATCGCAAGCTCTGATGCAGTCAGCTGCTGAAATTAATGACTGTGTCAGCTAACGTTCTCTCACTGCCACGATCCATCCCTGGCTGGGATTATTCAAAGGCCTAAGGGGAATATTTCAAAGAGAAAAAATAAATCAATACATTGCAAAGCAAGAAGTTAAAAAATGGAAGAGAGATCAAGAAATTATTGATATTCGCCATGTCATTTGTTCATGTTGTTTGGTCCACAATCAGCCTGCCAGTCATCATTTTTACTACTGGCAGACTTGAAAACCACACCCACTAAAATTGCGATAAGCTAAGGGTCTTTTTACACTTAAAGGGAACCTGAACTGAGTAAAATTATTTAAAATAAACACATGAGGTAACTTCAAATGAACGTTCCATAGTAACCTCACCATCAGTTCCTCTCGGAAGCTCACTATTTTCTTCTTACAGTGATCCCTTCCAGTTCTGACAACAAATTTGTCAGAACTGAAATATATCAGTAGCTCTCACAGGAGAGGAGAAAGAGATTGATGAGAAGACCACGCAGGAGGTAAGTATGACGTGTGTATGTTTATTTTGACATTTAATTTTCAGTTCAGGTTTTCTTTAAAGCCAATGGGTACCACATTAAAAATAAAAAAGTCATATACTTACCTAAGGAGAGGGAAGGCTCTGTCCTAATGAGCCTTCCCTCTCCTCTCCCGGTGCCCTCGGTGCTGCGCTGGCTCCCCCGTTCGCGTCCGGCGTCGCAGGGACTACGGAGGTCTTCGGGAGCACTTGAGTTTCCGAAGACGGGCCGCTCCATACTACGCACGCGCGAGTGCGTCATAGAGGGCGCTCGTGCATGCGTAGTATGGAGCGGCCCGTCTTCGGGAGCCCGAGTGCTCCCGAAGGCTTCTGAAAGCTCCCTTCGGCATGCGGAGGTGGCAGTATTTGACCGAACTGGTCGAATACTGCCACGGGGGATCCTGCGTGGGACCGGGCACCGGGAGAGGAGAGGGAAGGCTCATTAGGACCGAGCCTTCCCTCTCCTTAGGTGAGTATCTGACTTTTTCTTTTTTTAAACGGTAAACATTCACTTTAACATAGGATCCGTTTACACACGTGCCTCCACCATGCTAAATTGTTCACTTTTTATGTCTTTTTATAGTGTGAACCTGGCCTAAATCCTGTCGTTATTTACTTTGTACTGCCACGGGGGATCCTGCGCGGGACCGGGCACCGGGAGAGGAGAGAGAAGGCTCATTAGGACCGAGGCTTCCCTCTCCTTAGGTGGGTATCCGATTTTTTTTTTTTAAATGGTAAACACTCTCTTTAAAGTTGCTCTCAGGTGTAACTGAAAGGACAACTGATTTTCAAAGTAATGTCCATGTTTTCCTATGGCTCCGTTCATACTATACGTGTTTTCACTGAAAGACTTTTCATAATGCACTGCTATGGAGAAGAAAAAAAAATGCGTACCAACTGATTAAGTGTAAAAGGACCCTAAGGCCTCATTCGCACTTACAAAATGCAAAATGCCGGCGATTTTTGCCGTTTTGAACGAGTTATTTTTCCACGATTTCACATGGAAAAATCCCTGAAAACATTTTGCCGCGATCGCGTTTAGCGCTTCTATGGCGCTGAAATGCAATCACTGGGAAATCGCCTGAAAATGGTGCAGGCGATGCGTTTGCGTTTCACGTTTTTTGCCTGTTTTGGGGCCCATAGGGTTTCATTACGCTAGCGCTTTTAAAAAACGCAAGCGTTTGAGCGTTTTGCCTAAATCGCGGCAAAACGCTCTAGTGGGAATGGGGCCTAAAAGGTTGTTTTTTAGATATACATCGGCACAGAGGGAGATACTGGTTGCTTGGCAGTTGGAAACAGCTGTAATTTCCCACAATGCAACGAGGTTCAAAGACAGGAAACTGTCAGGGACCTACCGGCTCTGACATCACACTCAGGGGAAAGGGAGTATCAGCGACTGATTGGGCTGAAGTTTAATCCTTGGTGGTTCCTCTTAAAAGGAGCTCTATAATTTCAACTATAACAAGAAAACCACAAACATGGCCCATGATTTTGCGCTTTTTATGAAACTTTGGCAGCAGCCCCAGCCTCTGCCCTGCTCTATGACCTTCACTGCTGACCCTAACTGTGCACTCATGCTGGGACACTGGGAACTGCAAGTTAAGGCATATGTTGCTATTTCTACTTTGGGTGTCATGTGATTGCACCCAAACAGAGCAGAATCGTCCACAAGGCAACCCAGGCGTGAGCCTGGGGCCTAGGGTGTGTGAAGCGGCCTGCTGCCATTTTCTTTGACTCCACTCCTCCACTGACACCTTAACTTACCAGAAAGACTGCCATGGGGGCCTTGTGCTTTGGGCCCCGTTTCATCGGAACCCTTCTCTGCACCTGAATGACTCTCCAGCTGTAGCCATAGAAAAGAGCTGACAAGGTGTACAGCAGTGTCTTACAGACATTGGCCTCAATTTACTAAGCATTACAGCATTCGGTAATGCAGAAAACAGCGGACTTTACCGATCACCTTCCCACATGCCAATTCACTAAACCTATCAAAACATAGAAAATTGAAATGACTGACTAGTGAGTAAATTACCGACTTTTGTGACAAATGCCTCAAGAAATGTCTTGAAATTGCAATTCACAAAGATAAACACATTCAGTAAATCAGGCAAAAGCGTTCGGTATTTACCTCCAGCTCTGACCAGCCGGTAACTCACTCTCCATACGGTAACATTGACAGACAGCCAATAGGTAGAGCCACACAGCCCTGCTTCTCACACTGATTTGGTTCGACACCCGGGAAGGTGGGACCTCACTCCGACAGAGCAGAGGTAGGAGACATTTTATGAGGCTTTCCTGTATCCCTTTAGATGTGCATATCTGTATTCTGACATACAGAAGAGCTCCCCCTGGTGGCGGCAGCACATCTAAAGGGAAGGCGGGATGCACTGCACAGAAAACCCAGACTCATACACACAGACTCACAGTTTCCTGCCTGACCTCACCTGCTCCAAAGCTGCTAAGTGGCACTTACCGGAGCAGGGCTTAGTGAATAATTGAGGCATGTTTGTTCAGTAAATTACCACATTTTTCCTGCAAGCGGGAAATCTTATTCTTAAATCATAAATTATTTTACTGAACTGAGGCCATTGCATCTAATATGACATTTTCACTCTTTGAATAAGGAGAGGAATGGACAATGTACAATAGGGAACCACTCAGAGCTGGTTCTCTCATGTAGCAAGGTGAAACACTTGCATCAGGGGCAGAGATTACAGGGGCTGCATGTTTGTACTGTGTTTACACTAACAGCATGTAGTCAGAGTAGGAGGAGAAGTGAGAGGAGAGTGAGGTGGGGAAAAGCAGCTTGTTGTGCTGTGTGAGGAGTCTGACAGTGAGTGAGGAGGGGGAGGCAAGAGAGCAGCACTGGGGAAAAGCAGCTTGTTGTGCTGTGTGAGGAGTCTGACAGTGAGTGAGGAGGGGGGAGGCAGGAGAGCAGCATTGGGGAAAAGCAGCTTGTTGTGCTGTGTGAGGAGTGTGACAGTGAGTGAGGAGGGAGGGGGGGGGGGAGGCAGGAGAGCAGCATTGGGGAAAAGCAGCTTGTTGTGCTGTGTGAGGAGTCTGACAGTGAGTGAGGAGGGGGGAGGCAGGAGAGCAGCATTGGGGAAAAGCAGCTTGTTGTGCTGTGTGAGGAGTCTGACAGTGAGTGAGGAGGGGGGAGGCAGGAGAGCAGCATTGGGGAAAAGCAACTTGTTGTGCTGTGTGAGGATTCTGACAGTGAGTGAGGAGGGGGGAGGCAGGAGAGCAGCATAGGGGAAAATCAGCTTGTTGTGGTGTGTGAGGAGTCTGACAGTGAGTGAGGAGGGGGAGGCAAGAGAGCAGCATTGGGGAAAAGCAGCTTGTTGTGCTGTGTGAGGAGTCTGACAGTGAGTGAGGAGGGGGGAGGCAGGAGAGCAGCATTGGGGAAAAGCAGCTTGTTGTGCTGTGTGAGGAGTGTGACAGTGAGTGAGGAGGGGGGGGGGGGGGGAGGCAGGAGAGCAGCATTGGGGAAAAGCAGCTTGTTGTGCTGTGTGAGGAGTCTGACAGTGAGTGAGGAGGGGGGAGGCAGGAGAGCAGCATTGGGGAAAAGCAGCTTGTTGTGCTGTGTGTGGAGACTGACAGTGAGTGAGGAGGGGGGAGGCAGGAGAGCAGCATTGGGGAAAAGCATCTTGTTGTGCTGTGTGAGGAGTCTGACAGTGAGTGAGGAGGGGGGAGGCAGGAGAGCAGCATTGGGGAAAAGCAACTTGTTGTGCTGTGTGAGGATTCTGACAGTGAGTGAGGAGGGGGGAGGCAGGAGAGCAGCATTGGGGAAAAGCAGCTTGTTGTGCTGTGTGAGGAGTCTGACAGTGAGTGAGGAGGGGGAGGCAGGAGAGCATCATTGGGGAAAAGCATCTTGTTGTGCTGTGTGAGGATTCTGACAGTGAGTGAGGAGGGGGGAGGCAGGAGAGCAGCATTGGGGAAAAGCAACTTGTTGTGCTGTGTGAGGATTCTGACAGTGAGTGAGGAGGGGGGAGGCAGGAGAGCAGCATTGGGGAAAAGCAGCTTGTTGTGCTGTGTGAGGAGTCTGACAGTGAGTGAGGAGGGGGAGGCAGGAGAGCATCATTGGGGAAAAGCAGCTTGTTGTGCTGTGTGAGGAGTCTGTCAGTGAGTGAGGAGGGGGGAGGCAGGAGAGCATCATTTGGGAAAAGCAGCTTGTTGTGCTGTGTGAGGAGTCTGACAGTGAGTGAGGAGGGGGGAGGCAGGAGGGCAGCAGTGTTTCATTTGTCTTGAAAAGCAGAAAGGAGGAGGTGGCACTGCTGTCCTGAATGAGGAGGAATGGAGGAAGGCCGACTGGCTGAGGGTGAGCAGTTTGTTTGTCACAGAGTCGCAGCCAGCCAGTGTGCTATTGTGTTGAGCAGCAGCATGTCATGTCTGAAGTTTTTGCATGTGCTCCCCTTGCTGAATGAGAACATTAAATGAAGCAGAGTAAATTGTCGGGTGCTGTGCAATCTTTCCAAATCGGGGGAGGGGAAAGGGGAAGGAGCGCATCCTCACAAGTTTGCTTTAGGCTGCAAAGAGTTCACTGCATGGTAATTTTAAAGGGGAACTTCAGCCTAAACAAACATACTGTCATCAAGTTACATTAGTTATGTTAATTAGAATATATAGGTAATATAATCTCTTACCCACCCTGTTTTAAAAGAACAGGCACATTTTTGTGATTCATGGGGGCTGCCATCTTTGTCATGGGGGCAGCCATCTTTTTGGTTGAAAGGAGGTGACAAGGAGCAGGAGACACAGTTCCAACTGTCCTGTGTCCTGATTACCCCTCCCAGCTGCACACGCTAGGCTTCAAATGTCAAATTCAAAATGTAAAAAAAAAAAAATTGCACCAAAACAGCAGAACGAGAACAACAACATCAGAAATACCATCATGCTTTGCACAGCATCAGGGGAAAAAAGCCCGGGCACTTTTCTTCTGTGCAGCTAAAAATGAGGCTTGTATAAGAGAAACAAAGTTCTGATGCTGTGAAACTGTTAAAGAGAATCTGTATTGTTAAAATCGCACAAAAGTACACATACCAGTGCGTTAGGGGACATCTCCTATTACCCTCTGTCACAATTTCGCTGCTCCTCGCCGCATTAAAAGCGGTTAAAAACAGTTTTAAAAAGTTTGTTTATAAACAAACAAAATGGCCACCAAAACAGGAAGTAGGTTGAAGTACAGTATGTCCACACATAGAAAATACATCCATACACAAGCAGGCTGTATACAGCCTTCCTTTTGAATCTCAAGAGATAATTTGTGTGTTTCTTTCCCCCTGCAGCTATCTTCCACTGAAGTGTCAGGCTGTTTCTTCCTGCAGAGTGCAGACAGCTCTGCCTGTATGTAATTCCTCAGTATGTGAAAGCCCAGCCAGCTCAGAGGAGGATTTATCCAGCTTGTAAAAGATAAGAGAGAAGAGAGAAGCTGCCCTAATCTAGAGAGACCAGATTTTTGTGGGTCCAACCTGGGACGGGGAGGGGGGTGTGGGGGGGGGGGGGGTGGGGGCGGCGCGCTCAGCGCGCTGCGGCGAAAAGTGGGGAGGACTGAGGAGCGCGCAGCGCCGAAGACCGGGGACGGGGGGGCTGCGGCGAAAAATGGGCGTGGCCATGACATTGTATGGGCGGAGCTAACGTAATGATGTAACAGCGAGGCATAAGAAAGCAGTGTTTACGCCATGATGTGGACAAACGAGACTTTGCATCATGGGTGTGCAGAAACTGTGTGATGCTAATAGTATACCGTAACCACAAAGCAGCAAACATAGCCATCTATGACCATTAAATAATAAATGCAGTAACAGTTACCCCGGACACCAGAAAATAAACGCAATAGGTAACATGTCAGCACAAAATAACCGCAATGCGGGCAACATGTCAGTATAAAATAAATGCAATGCGGGCAAACATGTCAGTATAAAATAAATGCAATGCGGGCAAACATGTCAGTACAAAATAAACGCAATGCGGGCAAGCATGTCAGTACAAAATAAACGCAATGTGGGCAAACATGTCAGTACAAAATAAACAAACATTTCACCAGAAAAGAAACGCAATGCGGGCAAACATTTCACCAGGCAAGAAATGCACTGCGGGCAAACATTTCACCAGGCAAGAAACGCACTGCGGGCAAACATTTCACCAGGCAAGAAACGCACTGCGGGCAAACATTTCACCAGGCAAGAAACGCACTGCGGGCAAACATTTCACCAGGCAAGAAACGTAATGCGGGCAAACATTTCACCAGGCAAGAAACGCACTGCGGGCAAACATTTCACCAGGCAAGAAACGCACTGCGGGCAAACATTTCACCAGGCAAGAAACGCACTGCGGGCAAACATTTCACCAGGCAAGAAACGCACTGCGGGCAAACATTTCACCAGGCAAGAAACGCACTGCGGGCAAACATTTCACCAGGTAAGAAACGCACTGCGGGCAAACATTTCACCAGGTAAGAAACGCACTGCGGGCAAACATTTCACCAGAAAGGAAACGCAATGCGGGCAAACATTTCACCAGGCAAGAAACGTAATGCGGGCAAACATTTCACCAGGCAAGAAACGTAATGCGGGCAAACATTTCACCAGGCAAGAAACGCAATGCGGGCAAACATTTCACCAGGCAAGAAACGTAATGCGGGCAAACATTTCACCAGGCAAGAAACGCAATGCGGGCAAACATTTCACCAGGCAAGAAACGCAATGCGGGCAAACATTTCACCAGGCAAGAAACGCAATGCGGACAAACATTTCACCAGGCAAGAAACGTAATGCGGGCAAAGTTCACCTGGAAAAGAAAGCATTTACTCACCTTGCAGAAGTCTCCTCTGGCGCGCTGCTCCGTCCCGGGACCGTCTTGTTCCTCCTGCTCTGGTCTCCCGCGCTGACAGGGCTACGGCAAGATGGCGCCCGAAGCCCTGTACTGGAGACACATAGTCTCCAGTACAGGGCTTCGGCAGCCATCTTGCCGTAGCCCTGCTCGCCTGCCGGTGTCGGAACACCGGAAGAGGAGGCTGGAGCGGGGCTGCGGGCAATGAACTGGCACGGCGTCTATAGACGCCGCTGCCAGTTCATGCGGAGAGAGTGGCCAGAGTCCCGAGGCCGGGACGTCCCGCTGCTGAAAGCGGGACGTTTCCCGGGACCTCATGCTGCCTGGGACAGCGGACCCCGAATCCGGGACGCGTCCCGGGCAATCCGGGACATCTGGTCACTCTACCTAATCTAAATAATACACAGGCAGTGTGCAGAGAGGGGCCTGGAGGGGGAAGATGCATCACAGAACCACAACACTGAAGAACTTGGCAGCCTTCCAGACACAAGCTGACAAGTCTGACAAGAGAGAGATAAGTTGATTTATTACAGAGATGGTGATAGTAGAACGTGCTGCAGTAAGCCAGAACACATTAGAATAGCTTTTGGAACTTGTAGGATGATAAAAAACAGGATGCAATTTTTGTTACGGAGTCTCTTTAAAGAAACACAAAGCCTTTTTAGTGCTGCTGAGTCGATTTTTAGTCCGGAGGATCACTTTAAGCCTGCATGGAGAGGTGCACAGCTATAGGTATGCAGAACTATAACTAGTTCAGTTCAGAGGTAATACTATTCATTTATATAAATGAAGGTGATTTTTTTCACAATCCAGGCTATGTTTGCTGGATTAAGTAGCGGCCGATCTTCAGCCCAGGGGAGCGTCAGTAGGTTAGGCGCAGCATGTAATGGCCCATACTCACGGGCTGCAAAAGTAGCCTGTCGCCAGCACACGTGAGCGTGTGCGCGACAGGCCGGCGACAGCTCGTCGCCAGGTCCCTCCGCATACACACGGCGGAGGGACCTGGCAACTAATGCGGCGGAAGCTGTCGCTGTTGTTCCTCCCCCCGCTGGAAGTTGATGGTATTCCCTGGGTGTTGCTGTCGCTAGTCCGCATACTCACGCGGACTAGCGACAGTTGCGGTAGAGATGCGGCGGCAACTGTCGCCGGGCGATTGACCGCGCCAATCGCCTGGCGACAGCAGCGACGAGCGACGGTTCGGGGTGCGCGCCTGTGCAACGGCTCATACTCACGGGCGACATTTGTAGCCCGTTAGTATGGGCCATACCAATTTCCTGGGCAGCGCTGTCGCCCTCCCGCCTCCTCCGTGCAGCAGAGCCCGTCTCAGACGCGCAGAGCTTAAGTGGCGGAGATTTCTCATTCCCAGAAGAGAGTTCACAGATACTTCCTAGATAAATAATTGTCAGGAAACCAAAATCACAGGCTGGGAGGAGAGAGCGGTCTGACATGTTTTCAGAAAAAGCACAAGTCATCACTTGCCAGAGGAACTTTTTTCTTTTCCCTCCTCCTCTGGGTGTCCAACTCACAGGGGTGACCGAAAAACTGCTGATGAATAGGATGTGGAGTCGCTGCAGAATCTCGAGGCCTTTCCATGTGTGAGTTCATCAGCACTAGAGGGAGGGGAGACTAAGGGGGGGGGGGGGGGGGGGAGGAGTATAATGCTATCCTGGTGGGCATACATCAGCTGTTTCCTTCTCAACGTCTTACATGCTAGAGATATTTAGGGGAGAACTCTGCCCCAAAATACTGTATACTGAATAGAGCCAACAACCAAGATTAGGAGTGTAAAAATTTCAAGTACTTAGAGAACTAATGTTTTAATTATGCCTGACATAATATTTATACCTGCGCAATGGTTTCAGCATCAGAACCACTTCCTATATCTATATATTGCTTAATATATAACCCTGCCCCTCCGAGTGATGTCATAGCCTAGGCTGTTTAGCTATGCAGAATTCTCCTCCCAGAGAATTCTGGGACGGCAAGTATATTTTGTTCTAGCTTTAGAACTATCTGTAAACAAGCATGCTGCTCCAGGACCATGACTGGTACAACCGAGTCTCCAATAATCAGGGAAGGGAGGAGCGAAGACCATGTGACCTCTCAGGTGACTCTGCAAGTAGTAAGACCATTGCAAGGACTTGCCACTGAAAGAGTTTAAGGACCTGGATGGAACCCTAGCAAGATGACCTCATCACTGTTAGTAATTAACTACTTAAGGACCATAGGCTTACACCCCCCTAGTGACCAGGCTATTTTTTTTTTTACAATTTAGGGCTCTGCAGCTTTATGAGCTTGCTGCAGAGCCATACCATGCAGCACACAAACCAATTCACACCCTCCCCCCTTTTTCTGCCCACCACCACAGCTTTCTGTTTTTATTATTTTTTTATTATAATAAATGTGTCTATTTTTTTGTCTATTTTGACTATTTTTCACCTCCTCCCGCCCCCCCCCCCCCCCCCCCTGCCAGCCAATGACAGTGATCAGCTGTCATAAGCACCAGCCTATGAGAGCCAATTGCTCTTGGGCCCCTCTAGGGGACAGCCGAGTGACATGGCTGTCCCCAGTAGATCGCAGCGCTTTACAATGTAAATAGATGGAGGTTTTGCCGATCGCCGCTGGGAGACTGATGACGGAGTGGAGCACCAGCGCACGCGATCGTCTGCAAAACTCCGCCCCAGGATTTGACACCTTTCAGCATTAGGCGGTCCTGGGGCTGCCACCCTCCAGATGCCAATCGGGGTTAGGCGGTCTGCTGGGGGTTAAAGGGGAGGAGTTTAAAAGGGAGGGCATGACCACCAGTAAGCTAGTTGTAGTGGCTGGAGAGATGGGAGGGTTAAAAGAGTTTATGTAGGTAATAGACTCGCACATCCAAGGCTGCAGCTGCTATAGCTGCATGGACGTGAGCGGCACATCCGTGCACTAAGCTGGGTGCCGCATGCTCCCACCGGTCCCTGAAGCAGAAAGGATTGGTGTAAGGGGATATATGTCCCCTGAGCCAGTAGGGTAGCTGAGGAGCTTTGTGCAAGTTTTACATTAAGTCCCCTTTGCACTCTACACATGACAATAGCTAAACGATGTGCAGCGGTCATGACGGATCACTGAGTGACCGATTGCTCAGATCCCCATTGCCTGCTGTAATCATATTAATGCTATCGTTCACAAATCGTTTAAACAATCATTTGCGCTGTTATTAGTGCGGTAGTGAAGTTGGATCAGGGGAGGATCGCTGGATGCTGCTGATTTTGGATCAACCTTCTCGTGTGTACTCATCTTCAATAATGTCTGTTACAGTCAGTAACAGTAATAAGTCATAAAAACAAGGAGCAAAGTTAGGTGAATAGTAATAAAGGTGGCCAAACACCATACAATGATCCAATTTTATGGCAATTCGATGAAAAAGATCGCTTGTCCCATTTATTCGAGAATTCTGAAAAAAAAACAGAAACAAAACAAATTTCCCATTTTTATTCGATAAAAGATCGGGAGTGTCAGATTTTTCTGATCAATTTTTACGAAAATTGAATGGTGTAGGGTAGATTGTCTAATACTTGATGTACAGACCCATGCAATTTTTCTGAGGCTACTTTCACACCAAGACGTTGCGTTAGATGCAACGTTAAGGTCGCATAACGTGCCCCTAACGCAGCGCATGGTGATGGTATTGGAGGACGTTACATAGAGCCGCGTTAAGCGGCTCTTGAAGCGTCCGTGATACATACTTTTTGATGCATGCGCCGGTGCAGATCACGTGGGCGGAACACTCCGCATCACGTGGTCCCGCCAGCCAATAAGCGGCCGCTCCAGGAAGTAAACACTGCAGTGCAGTGCATATTTATTAGCCATGTGGCTGGCCGCAATAGCGGACTCTCCCCGACTCCTCTCCTGCCCCAAAGTAAAAAAAAAACACATTACTGAGCATGTGCAAGCAGTGTAACACAGCTAAAGCCGCTATAACGCACAGCATGCTGCACTTTCTTTAAACGTGCTGCGTTACAATGTAACGCAACGTGGGCACTGTGAACAGCCCATTGATTTTTCATTACTGTGCGGTGGGCTGCGTTACCGGCTGCTCTAACCTGCGCCTGTAACGTCCCACTGTGAAAGCAGCCTTAGTTTTCAATCGTTTTTATCATAATTGAGGAAAAATTGAACACACGTGTGTGCTACATTGGTCAGATTTTTGAAATGTTACAATTTGTCAGAAAAACTGATTGCTATTCTTGTATTGAAAAGATATTTAAAAAATGGTGTGCTGTGTGTGGCTACCTTTTAGGTTGGGTGCACACATAGCAGAAGCGCTAGCGTAGCGGAAAACAACGCATTTTTGTCGCTAATAGAAGTCTATGGGCTGCAGGAAAAAACGCATGTAAAAACGCATATACGTTTTTTATATGCGTTTTTACATTAAGCGTTACGCAAATGCAGAGACGGATCAAGACCAAGTTGCGCCTGGGGCAAGGTCAGGTTTTGGCGCCTAAAGGTCAGGTTTTGGCGCCTAAACTGCCATTCATTTTGCCGCCTTTTTAAGAATTCAACAAACTGCGCCTGGGGCAAGATACCCGCTCGCCCCCCACTAGATACGTCCCTGCGCAAACGCTTGCAGTGTTGCATAATATGCAGGCTGGCTGCCAAAACGCACATAATGAAAGTCTATGGTAACGCATATGCATTGCGTTTTGCATGCGGTTTTTTTCATGCGTTTTTAATAAAAAAAATTTTAGATCTCTGATGTGTTTCCATCCTAATGATTTGCATATATTTAAATAAAAAAAAACACATACAAAACACATACAATATACATATGCGTTTTCTGTTAGCGAACCGCAAACGCTATTGAACGCATGTAAAAATGCATGAACGCAAAAAAAAATGCAGTGAAAACGTAATACGCAAACGCACCTTCCTAAAATGCTAGCTTTTCACACTATGGCAGTGATGGCTAACCTTGGCACTCCAGCTGTGGTGGAACTACAAGTCCCATGAGGCACTGCAATACTCTGACAGCTCTAAGCATAGCTCGGGGAGGCAGAAGCATGATGGGATTTGTAGTTTTGTCACAGCTGGAGTGCCAAGGTTCGCCATCACTGCTCTATGGGCTGGATTCACACAGCTGTGATAAATGCTAGCACGGGCGCGATAAGCTTAGTGCGCGGGTTAGCGCACGTACAGGTTTGCGCGCGTAATTTTAAAGGTTTGCGCGCATTAACTTTCCCTTCGCTAACCCATATGTTGAATGGGAAAGTTAATGCGCGCAAACCTTTGCAATTACACGCACAAACCTGTATGCGCGCTAATTCGCGTGCTAAGCTTATCGCGCCCGTACTAGCATTTGGCACGGCTGTGTGAATCGAGCCCTATGTCATATGTGAACCCAGTCTAAGGCTTTGTTGAAATGCGCATACAATTTTGCACAGTAACGAAAAACGTAATGCTTTTCAATGGCAATGTGCGCATTCATTCGTTTTCTGGCCGTGATTTCGGTGCATAACAGAAATTGATGCCGGCAGTCTATGGTGGACGCCTCACGTGCGAAACCATGCAAAGAATATGAATAATTGTCCACGGAAAGACGCCTCTCCTTGTGTCTCTCTCACAACAGTTCTGTGTTACCTCACATCTGTGAGGTGCCAGGAGCCGCTGTGAGGAGCCAGGTCAATTTGGGCAAAGTGCACACTGGTAAATTGGAGTGCTGCCATAGGTGCCCATGTAAAGTGGCGCCACTAATATCGGCTATAACAGTAAATTTTGGTGCCAAAGTCACCCAAAACTAATCAGGAAGTAGTAAGATTGGTGCCCCCCCCCCCTCTCCCCATGGTGGAGTCCCGGTCTGTCCGCTGTTCCCCCATCCAGCTGGGGGGGCTCCTAAACTTGCCTAAATTATACTGGGGCACCTATACCTGGCTAACCCATACCTGGTTAAGCTATACTGGGGCGCCTATACCTGGATAACCTATTCCTGGCTAAGCAATACCTGGATAATCTATACTAGGGCTCCTATACCTCGGTAAGTTATACTGGGGCACCTATACCTGGCTAACCTGTACCTGGCTAAGCTATACTGGAGCACCCATACCTGGCTTACCTATACTGGGTGAACCTGTATCTGGCTAACTTATACCGGGGCATCTATACCTGGCTAACCTATACCTGGCTAAGATATACTGGGGCACATATACCTGGCTAAGCTGTACTAGGGCACCCATACCTGGCTAACCTATACTTGGATAACCTATACTTGGCTAACCTATACTGGGGGGCTAAATACCACATTGTAAATAATGTTCTTGAGTCCACTGGGGGGACAACATTTTGACACCCTCACCCTGCAGGGCCGGCGCTACCATAGAGGCAAAGGGGGCGATTGCCCCAGAGCCTGTAGGGGCCCCAAGGTGCCTCCCACATCTTAACTGTTGCTCTCCGGGGGCCTGTGTAGAGTCTTTGGCAGAGTAGCATCTCACTTGTGCTGGTGGGCAGCTGAGACACTACACTGCCTACGACTCTGCAGGGGCCCCAGGGACAGGGAGCACAGTTAAGTAGGGAGGAGATTGGCATGGTCAGTGGCCGGCTGAGGGGCTAAGGTGGGAAATTTGGCTGCAACAAAGGGCCCCTAATGCTGAATTTTGGTCAGGGGTGTCAGGCTAATTTTGCCCTGGGGCCCAATTGTTGCTAGAATTGGCCCTGTCACCCTGGGAGCAATTTAGCCTCGAAACCGTCCTGGGCCTATGTCACTCTATAACTGAAGAAGCTGCTCTGTGAGAGTGATGAAACATTTTCAATGTTCCTTCACTATTTTCTTTGGAAGGATGAGAACCTTCACATAGATATTGTGAAAATTCACCTAAGTTTAGCTTAGAGAGAGAGAGGCATTATTTTCTGCTGTGTCAGAGGCAGCGGGAGCTTCCCAGGAGGGGATGTGTGCCTCTGGGTGACATAAACCACAAGTGGCTGTCATCTCCGAGCAGCTTCTCCTGATAGCGGGAGGTCAGTGGCCGAGGAGACACGTGGGGAGAAAGAGCTCTCTTCATCCGTTTATATTCCTTAATCTCTCCACATAGGAAGCTGCAATAATGCTGACGAGGTGGAGATCGCACACATTGTGGAGCCGACGCTACCCTCTGCAACCCCTTCTGCCCACACGTCAAAACTCGGGGGGGTTGGGGTTTGGTTGGGAGAAATCCAATCAAATAAAATTCTTCCACAGCGGCTTTCATAAGAAATAAAAACTTTTGACAAAAATGAATCTCAGCTTGGGTAGAAACTGCCAGGATTAACCTGAGTATTTACAGGGCACTTGAGAACTTGAGAAGCTGGCATATTGCATATCTCCCAATTTTTTTATATAGTAAAATGGGGCACTTAAAGTGAACCAGAGACAAAGCACCCTCATGTATTTTACCATATATATCAGTGGGAACATTAGCGAAAACACCTACCCTGCTCTCCGTTTCACCTTTCACTGCTCAGCCTGCTTCTAATCAGTAGAGGGAGGGGGACACCGAGAGCCCGGAATAGTGTAGTATGTAATGGTAATCAGGTAATTGATGTGCAGTGGTAGGAGTGATACTCACAAGTCTGGGTTACCTCCTAGGTAACCACTGTATACGCAGGTGAGGAGATAAAGCCTGTCCCCACTCAGGATTAAGAAGTCGCTCTCTGTTGATCAGAAGAAAGGGGCCAAGTCCCCTCCACCAGGGGTGGACATACAATTGTAAACAAAGTAACAGAGGCGCCAGAAGGATAAAAAAGATAAAATGTTTAAAAATCAGGGAGGTATGGGTGGACTTACCTCCCCGATGCAGACACAAGAGAAAGTCGGGATATCGACAAGAAATAACGTTTTATTACAGTCTCCAATATTTTGCAACGCGTTTCGTGGGTGCAACCCACTTCATCAGGCTATAGATTGGAGCAATCAAGAAATACTTGCGTGCAGCTTTACTCAGCTTAGCGCCTCTGTCTGCTTCTAATCAGCCCTGATAAAATCCCCTACTGAGCATTCAGTCTGGCTTTGCTCAGGAATCATTATAGCTGACTCTGTCTTCTCTGATGTGTCAAGCCCAAGCCTGCCCCCTTCTGGCTCTGCTATAATGATTCCTGAGCAAAGCCAGACTGAATGCTCAGTCTGGGATTTTATCAGGGCTGATAAGAAGCAGGCTGAGCAGTGAAGGATATAACAGAGAGCAGGGTAGGTGTTTTCTCTAATGTCCCCACTGGTATATATGAATCAGAAACTTTTTTATTTCGCCAAGCACGACTGGGTCGTGCCCGGAATTGGGCTTGGCACTTACAGGGTACTGATACACGGTACACAGTAGTTACAGATAGAGGACATGCAGTAGTAACAGAACATTATACAGAAAAACAGAGCATTAAAGAACATGTATGCAGAGGGAGACAATGGCATAAGTTACAATACAATAAAAAAACAACCAAAAAAAGTACGCTTGAGCTATGTGCAAAGTGCCTCAGTGCGTCTTGGTATTTTGGGGTGGGGATAGGCATTTCCATGGCGAGAGTTCAGGAGGTTGACAGCAGAGGGAAAGAAACTGTTCTTATGTCTTGAGGTCCTGGTGTAGATGGATCGGAACCGGAGCTTCCGGCTCGAGGGGAGCTGATTAAAGAAGCGGTAGCCTGGGTGTGAGGGGTCGTTGGCGATCTTTAATGCTCTGGTGTTCAGCCTGGAGTGGTAGAGGAGGTCCAGAGTGGGAAGGGATCTTCCGATGATCCTCTCTGCAGATTTGATGACCCTCTGCAGTTTGAGCTTGTCGCTGGCGGAGGAGCTGGTGTACCAGACCAGGATGGAAGAGCATAGGACGGATTCGATCGTGGCTGAGTAGAAATTTGTCAGCAGTTTTTGGGCCATACCGAACTTTTTCAGTTGGCGGAGAAAGAAAAGTCTCTGTTGGGCTTTCCTCTGTGTTGAGGTCGTGTTGGTGTTCCACCTCAGGTCATTGGAGATAGTTGTGCCCAGTAGGCGGACACTGGGGACTCTTTCCACTTCCATGCCATCCATGTGGATTGGAGGCGGGGTAGAAGCACTCCTCCTGAAATCAACAATCATCTCCACCGTTTTTGCTGTGTTTAGGACCAAACCGTTCTCTCTGCACCAGCTGCATATGCTTTCGACCTGGTGGCGGTACGCCTTCTCATCGTTTTTGGTGATGAGACCCACAATGGTCGTGTCATCGGCAAATTTGATTACTTTTACCGAGTCCGAAGTGGATTTGCAATTGTTCGTATACAGAGAGAACAGGAACGGCGACAGGACACAGCCTTGTGGGGCCCCTGTGTTGGTGATCCTAGGTTGTGAGGAGATGGTGCCTAACCTAACGACCTGGGACCTGTTGGTGAGGAAGTCCGTGATCCACAGGCGTAGGGTGGGGTGGACTCCTAGCGCAGCGAGATTGTCCTGAAGTATTTTAGGGCTGATAGTGTTGAATGCTGAGCTGAAGTCCAGTAGGAGGATCCTGGCGTAGGAGTCCGGTCTATCCAGGTGATCATAGACGTGCTCCAAGCAGATGTTGATGGCGTCATTTGTGGACCTGTTCGCTCTGTACGCGAACTGGTGCGGGTCCAGCAGTCCC
The DNA here is from genome assembly GCF_040937935.1 of Hyperolius riggenbachi. NCBI lineage: Eukaryota > Metazoa > Chordata > Amphibia > Anura > Hyperoliidae > Hyperolius > Hyperolius riggenbachi. The sequence continues at coordinate 21,472,729 of NC_090650.1, forward strand.
TCAGTAGAGTGCTTAAGGAGAGGTAGCACCATGCTTTCAAAAGCTTTCATGATCACGGATGTAAGTGCCACGGGCCTGAAGTTGTTGAGGTCGAGGATGCCCTGCTTTTTGGGGACCGGGATAATGGCAGACCTCTTAAAGCACGCCGGAACTTTGCCTTCCTGGAGGGACCTCGTGAAGATGGAAGAGAGGGTGGGAGCGAGCTGGCGAGCACAGGTTTTCAGGCAGGCTGGCGACACACCGTCCCGACCTGAGGCTTTCCTAGCATTTAGCCTTAGCAAGTGTTTCAGTACATCCTCCTCCCTCACTGATGGTGGGGGTGAGTAAGGGCCTAGGGCTACCGTGGCAGATTGTGCAGGTGGCTGTGGGAGTCCTGCAGGTGCTGGCTGACTCTCGAATCTGCAGTAGAAGTCACTGAGACTCTCGGCAAGCTCAGAGCTCGGTGTGGCGTGCTGAGGGGGGGGCTTGTAGTTGGTGGCAGCCTTCAGTCCCTTCCACACGGCTCGTGAGTCGTTTGAGGAGAGGTTCTGTTCCAGCTTTTCCGCGTAGCCCCTCTTAGCGGACCTCAGTTCTCTGTTTAGGTCGTTTCTTGCCTTCTTGTATTCCACCTGGTTGCCGGACTTATGTGCGGCTTCTTTGCTACGACGTAGTTGTCGTAGTCTTTTTGAGAACCACGGTTTATCATTTGGATACAGTTTGAAGGTTTTTGTTGGGATACAGGAGTCCTCACAGAAGCTAATGTACGAGGATACATTGTCTGCCCACTCGTCCAGGTTAGGCGATTCCAGAGCCTTCCAGTCTGTGCAGTCAAGGCAGGCCTGAAGTTGAAGTTTAGCCTCACTTGACCACACTTTGGAGGACTTAGTGACAGGTTTTGAGGTTTCCAGGCGCCTTTTATAAGTAGGTACCAGGTGGATGATGCAGTGGTCAGATGAGCCTAGGGCTGCCCACGGTGTCGCTTTGTATGCATCCTTCAGGGCCGTGTAGCAATGGTCGAGGGTGTTGGCACTCCTGGTGGGGCAGGTGATGTGCTGTTGGAAGCGGGGCAGCTCTTTGCGGAGGTTTGCCTTGTTAAAATCCCCCAAGATAATGAACAGCGAGTCCGGGAGGGCCGTCTCCCACTGCATGATGGTATCACTGAGATCACGCAGGGCAGCATTTACCTCTGCATCAGGAGGGATATACACACCCACGAGGACGTAGGAGGAGAACTCCCTGGGTGATTAGGTTGGCCTGCAATTGATGAGGAGGAGTTCAAGTTCTGGTGTGCATTTCTTGGCCAGTACAGAGGTGTTTGAGCACCAGGCGGAGCTGACGTAGAAGCAGATGCCACCCCCTTTCTTCTTCCCAGAGAGGGTGCTGTCCCGATCTGCTCGGATGAGGCTGAAACCTGGGAGCTGGAGGGCACTCTCAGGGATGTCGTCGTGGAGCCACGTTTCAGTAAAGCAAAAGACTGGGGTGATTTGTTACCGAGTTCCCTCTTGTCGCTGAGGAGTCTCAGCTCATCTAGCTTGTTGGGGAGGGAGCGGACGTTAGCGAGGAGGACCGCAGGGATGGCTGACCGCAGGCCCCTCCTCTTCAGCCTCGCCCGGACGCCTGAACGACAGCCCCTGCGGCGCTGGCTAAAGGGAGGCCAGGGCGCAGAAGCAGTGATTTCCTGGACGTGGCTCCCAACAGAGTTGTACAAGAGCCCATCCTCCGGATGTGCGGCTGTGATATGTTCCCATTTCAGGAGCTGAGCTCTGGAGTAGGTGGTACGAGGGGGGAGGGGTAGCATATGGGGCATGGATGGTAAGCAAAACTTGTGCAGGCGAGTGCGATAACTGACTATCAGCAGTGTGACACAGATGTAAGAGGCGAGTGCAATAACAGTCTATCAGCAGTTGACACAGATGTAAGAGGCGAGTGCAATAACAGTCTATCAGCAGTGTGACACAGATGTAAGAGGCATGTGCAATAACAGTCCATCAGTGGTGTGACACAGATGTAAGGGGCATGTGCAATAACAGTCCATCAGCAGTGTGACACCGATGTAAGGGGCATGTGCAACAGACCATCAGCAGTGTGACACAGATGTAAGGGGCATGTGCAGTAACAGTCCATCCACAGTGCGACACAGATGTAAGGGGCATGTGCAAATAACAGTCCATCAGCAGTGTGACACAGATGTAAGGGGCATGTGCAATAACAGTCCATCCGCAGTGCGACACAGATGTAAGGGGCATGTGCAATTAACAGTCCATCAGCAGTGTGACACAGATGTAAGGGGCATGTGCAATAGCAGTCCATCAGCAGTGTGACACAGATGTAAGGGGCATGTGCAATAACAGTCCATCCGCAGTGACACAGATGTAAGGGGCATGTGTGGTAACAGTCCATCAGCAGTGCGACCCAGATGTACGAGGAGAGTGCAATAACGGTCCTTCAGCAGCAGTGTGACACAGACGTAAGGGGCGAGTGCAATAACAGTCCATCCGCAGTGTGACACAGATGTAAGGGGCATGTGCAATAACAGTCCATCCGCCGTGCGACGCAGATGTGGAGGCGAGTGCAATAACAGTCTATTGGCAGCAGTGTGACCCAGATGTAGGAGGCATGTACAACAACAGCCCAACCGCAGAGTGCCCCGGGTGCAAAGGAATGTGCACTAGATAACATCAGATAACATCAGTGGGACACCATCGCACGCACCTAAAAACAACCAACAGCCCCTTTCAGCAGTGCAGCACAATCCATAAACTGGCAGCAGTGCACCTTAGATGCCCACAGCAGTGCAAAAGGCAGTGATAGGTGCACTCAGCTGATCCCAGTGCTGATCCGGCCCCAGTACCCAGCAGTTCCAACAGAGGCCCCCGGAATGAGTGGCGGGGCCCAGAACCAGAAGTCTCACCTGGTGGCAGGAGTCTTGGTGCAGTGGAAAGTCGGATCCGCTGTGAGAGGTAGCCTCCTGAGATGTTGTTTCGGCTACCTTGGAAGTGCAGGAGGCGGTGGGCCGCAAGTACAGCCAGATGTCGGCTGAGGAGCGGTCTGGGCTAGAGCGCTGCGTCTGGGCTGGAGGTACGTGGCCAGCTGCGGAGGGGCATCCGTGGAGCTGCAGACCGGGTTGCTCCACGTGGGTGGCCTCCTCACGTTCTTGGTGCCGGTGCGGGTGAGCTTGAGCTGGTGCCCGGCCGTGGATGGTCAGCGCCAGCAGATGTGTTGGTGGAGGAGCACGTGGACAGCACGTGGGCAGCAGCTGCTCTGGGGTTGCGTAGACCGCGCGGCTGACCTGAGCTGCCTCGAGCGGAGTGTGATGGCCGAGCGGAGTGTGATGGACGGCAGCCGGGGGGAATATCCAGGAGGCCGTGGCCGGACAGGGCTGCTGGCGCTAGCGTCAGACTTGCCGGGGAGGACTCTCTGCGCAGCGGGGAGATCCGTTCCCTATACGCTAGCTGCGTGGGTGGCCTGGCAGGGCCCGAGTCGCCGGCGAGAGTTGATCCCGGACCGCTCTGTAGGAGGGCACTGGCGGCGTGAAGAAGTAGTCGGCTGCTGTAGGAGGTTCGGCGGTGTCTTGCCTGATGCTTGGCCGCTGCTGGGAGCCTGACGCCCGGGGGGGCTGTAGCGGGTGGCGATCTTGGTGGAGGTAGGTGACTGGGCTACCTAGAAAAAAACTATCTAAAACTAACTACTACTACTAACTACATACTAGAAAACAAAAGAAAACTGGCTAAGGGAAGCGAAATGAAGCAAAGCAAAGTATCAAAGTATCAAAGAGCTGGGAGCTCATGTGTGCCGTGGCAGCTAGTTCAGCGCCATGTTATAGGGCATTAGTGTGCCTCTCCCTGGACGGTGTGTGGTCATGCAGCAAATAAGACAAAGTAGAAGCAGTGTCATACATTACCTTCATCCACTGGATAACAACATACGTTATGCTTCTACTACCTCTCTGTGACAGCCGTTACGGAGGTGCAGGAAGACCACTGTATTGCTTTGGTTGTCATTTGTTCGGGGCTGCCAGCACTGGACTGGGCGGAAATGAGGGAAGACTTATTAGGATCCAGAGGCTTCCTGCTCCCAAGGTATCATTTTTTTAAATAACACAACGTTACAGGTGTACTTAAAGGGATACTGTAGGGGGGTCAGGAGAAAATGAGTTGAAGTTACCCGGGGCTTCTAATGGTCCCCCGCAGGTATCCTGTGCCCGCGCAGCCACTCCCCAATGCTCCGGCCCCGCCTCTGGTTCACTTCTGGAATTTCAGACTCTAAAGTCTGAAAACCACTGCGCCTGCATTGCCGTGTCCTCGCTCCCGCTGATGTCACCAGGAGCGTACTGCACAGGCCTAGTATGGTCTGTGCCTGCGCCGTGTGCTCCTGGTGACATCAGGGGAAGCGAGGACACGGCAACGCAGGCGCAGTGGTTTTCAGACTTTAAAGTCTGAAATTCCAGAAGTGAAGCAGAGGCGGGGCCGGAGCATCGGTGAGTGGCTGCACGGGCACAGGATGCCTGCGGGGGACCATTAGAAGCCCCGGGTAACTTCAACTCATTTTCCCCCGACCCCCTACAGTATCCCTTTAAAGCTAACCTGTGAGCAGGGTGGCGGACCTACCATGAATCCATCTGAATCACGTGATTCAGATGGCAAAATCTAGGGGGCGGCATTTGGACAAACAGTTCAGGCCATCTGGCACCTGCCTCCTCTCTGCTCTCCTGCCCGTCCAATTACAGCCGCCAGCTGCTACTTTTGCTAACTGGTGCCGATGGTCTCGCAGGTGGGACCACAGCACTGTCATTGGGCCAATCAACGTGGGCGATCAGTAATAGTGACATCTGATAGGTTTCCGGGAGGGGGGAGGGGGGAAACTTCCAAAAAAGGCTCTTTACAGAGAAAGCCAGTTGAAGAAGAAGAGGGGCGAGGACAGGGAACCGGAGGGACCCCAAAGACCACGAGCAGCACCAGGCTTCCCAGGATGAGGTAATCTAGCACTCCATGGGGTTAATCCAGTTTTTTCCCCTGATTCAGGAAAACATTAAGCTGAGATAACATAAACTGGTTTACAACACACGTTGTCACTCTGTGACAACCATGGATATATTCCTATATCTTTTTCCAGTTTAGCCATAAGGAAAATCTTATGAAGTCGTTTCCTGTGAACTGACCACAGCGTAATGTGCGTCTTATTTCATCCATTATTACATTTCTATGACAGTCATCTCCAAGATGTAAGCCTTGTACACACAGTAGAAGTATATCGCCCCTATCAATAACTGACTGATTGTTAGGACCACATTTTGAGGAATGAGCACTGTTCGAACACATTGGTTTGCCGTAGCCAAGCAACGTGTGCTGTCTAGTGGAGTGAGGGGGAGGAGCAAAGGGCGGTGCATGAGCAAGTGGGTTCCTGCGGCACAGGAAACCATAGGAAATGATGCGCTCATTTGTTGATCAGCCATGTACAGCTGCAGGGGTGCAGCTAAGCCCAGGCAAACCAAGGTCACTTGGGGCATCACCCACAGTAGGGCCCTCCCATGCTGCCCTGTCTGTGACTTGTACGGCTATCCCTGCCTCGCTCACTCACACACAGGCCTCAGCGACAATGTCAACAGAGGGCAGAGTGGCGCAGTGACCACGGAGTAAACTTCAAAAGAGGAAGTGAGGTCATTGCTTATTTCCTGCACTTGAAGTGGGCTGCACAATTACTATGCGCTGTTCTCTTTTTGGTTCACTGCGGTCACTGCGGATTTGCAGGTCTGTGAGTGTTGGGGATGGGAAGCCAGAAGGACGCTACATACTCCCACTGACACCAGTGCCCTAGTGTGGGGGGGGGGGGGGCTGGGGTGTGGCACGTTTGGCTACCTATACTGGGGGTGGCTACCTATACTGGGGAGGAGCACCTCTGACTACTACCTATACTGGAGGACTACCTGCTGGGTAGGCACCTTTGGCTTCTTATTATAATAGAAAAGTGGCCTCTAACAAGAGGGGGCGCAGAAATTATGTGGGCAGCTGTACACACGCTAGATTCTTGACCCGGATGGCCCAGAACAATAATTTTTGGACGGGTCTTCTCTAGTGAGTGTACAGGGGTTTACCAGCCCTTGGCACAATAGGCACAATGTGTCTGTTAACTTTGAATAGCATGGGAAAGGTTTAGAATCTAGAGTCGAAACGCGAACTTCTTGCAAGTTCGACCTGCCCCCTATACTACATCATTGGGCTAAACTTTGACCCTTTACATCACAGGATACATGGCAGCCAATCAGGCCGCACTCCCTCCTGCCGCCCCCCCCCCCTTATAAAAAGCAGCAGCATTGGCCATTTTCTCACTCTGTCTGCTGCTGCTATTAGTAAAAGAAGGGAGAGACATTGGAGAGATAGGGAAAGCGATAGTTAGGAGGTCTGTTAGCTTGCTCCTTGCTGATATTTGTTGCTGAAAGGAACCCCAAAAAAGCTCTTTTGAGAGCTAATGTTCTTGTGATGTGTTTTTTTTGTGTGTGTGGCCCACTGACACTGCATATACAGCCCTGTCTGGCCCAGCACATTCAGTGCAGACCTTTTCACTGCACCTGTGTGACTGCACCTTGTATTATAATACCAGTCACTGCATACCTTTCACTACATCTGTGTGACTGCACCTTGTATTATAATACCAGTCACTGCATACCTTTCACTACATCTGTGTGACAGCACGCTGTTTTATATACCAGCAGTCAGTGCATACCTTTTCACTGCACATTGCATTATAGCACCAGCAGTTACTGCATACCTTTCACTGCACCTGTGTGACTGCATGCTGTTTTATATACCAGTCTTTCACTGCACCTGTGTGACCGCACATTGTATTATACCAGCAGTCAGTATATACCTTTCACTACATTTGTGTGGCTGCACATTGTATTGTAATCCCAGTCACTGCATACCTTTCACTGCATGTGTGTGACTGCACATTGTATTAGTCAAGTCAGGCAGAGGCAGAGGCAGGCCACCGGGAAGGTCTGTTCGAGGTCGTGCTGATGTGATTTCGTGCGGCCCTGGACCAAAGTACAGTGTTCTGAAGGCACGTGCCATCAATTCCCAAGATTGTCAGGACGTAGTTGACTATTTAACACAGAACACCTTATCTTCCTCAGCTTCTGCACGGAACCGTGACATATCTTCCTCCTCCTGCTCAGATTCTGGCATCCCACTTAACACTCAGTCGGCAGTCACCACTGCTACTACTAGCACCACATCCGCTCCATTTGACATTTCGCAGGAGTTATTTGGTTGGAAATTAACTGATTCACAGCCATTATTGTTACAAGATGAAGGCGCTAAGCATGTTACACCACCTCATTACGTTACCTCATTACGCTACCTCAGCCCGACCATATTGGCTTGAAAACCGCCATCGCCTGCACTCTGGCCATGGTGCGCACCAGTCCAGCACGGCCGGCACTACACAAACAGCTGTGTGCGGTGCGTTACACAGTGAGTTTGGTCTGTGAGTGTGAAGCAGTACACTCAGAGCCGGGACAAGGTCCTACAGCACCCAAAGCTAAGACAGCAAAGTGTGCCCCTCCATCCCTCCCACCCCAGCTGTCACACACTAATTGCTATTAGACTAAGAGGCGCCCCAGGGCCCCTCAACACCTTAATCTCTAGTTATCTGGCTTGCAATCACTACTATGTATGTTCTTTTCTTATTTCTTTGTGCTTCAAACACAATAGGGGAATGATAGCTGAATAAATTGTGCGCCCCCTCCTACACTGCGCCCTGAGGCTGGAGCCTCTCCAGCCTATGCCTCGGCCCGGCCCTGAGACACTAATTACACTACCTGATTGATGTATACACATGCAAGATGTTTCAAAACACTTTATGCCTCCAATTTAGCATTCAATGTGATTTCTGCCCTTAAAACCCTGCTGTGCGTCAAATCCGTAATTTTCCCCGGGACTTTTGGCGTGTATCCCACTCTGCCATGCCCCCTTCCAGGTGTTAGACCCATTGAAACATCTTTTCCATCACTTTTGTGGCCAGAAACAGTGTTTGAAGTTTTGAAAGTTTGCCTGCCCATTGAAGTCTATTGCAGTTAGCATTGTTCGCGCAAATGCAAACTTTTGCGGAAGTTCGCGTTCGAGGTTCGCGAACCTAAAACCGGAGGTTCGAGCCACCTCTTCCTGTGACCTAGCCATGAAGTTTTCTTCAGTTCCTGTCCAGGTGAACCTGTACCATCAACTATGTATGCTAGGCAGTGCCACAGAGCAGCAGTAAGACATAATAAATAGAGAAATACACTGTATAAACTTAATAGCTGTGCACAAATGATTACTGCAAACAAGTCTCTTATGTCTGCACAAAGGAGGGGGAAACCCGATGCCGGAGGTAACTTCCGGAAATACGGGACTCCCATTGGCTGGCGGTGCGGGGATGCGGAACTTCCGGGGAAGGGGTGGACGCAGATATGGCGTTTAGGTATAAAATAACATGGTAGCTTGGGCCGCGCACGCTTCTGAAGAGTCGCTGTGGCGACGAAACCGGTCAAGCATACGCGACCAGATTTTAGCCACTCACAGGCATTAAAAGGGCCAGGTGGAGAAGCCACGGGAGATGAATCCAGTCAGCGCGGCAAGCCGACCCGGCGGCCTACGATTGGGGTAGTGCCCATTAAAACTCTGTTCCCAACACCAATGTTTGTCAGTGAGCAACTTTTTAAAATAAATTGATTTTACAGTGTTACACTATGAGAGCTCTGATTATGTTTTTGAGGTGTTTATGATCCTGCAACAAGTTGAATAGAGTGGACGAGATTCCTGAGTGGCTGGGGGCGGCCTGATGACCCCATAAGCGCTGAAGACCTTTCTAATGGTGGGTCATATAATAGCGGTGAGTGCCCACTGTGAGGGGTGTGGTGGTGGTGATATCTCACCGAAGGTGATCAGTGGCAAAGCAGCCTGGAACTTAGGAAGAAGTGTCAGACTGTCTGTTTATAGAATCACTTTGTGCAGACATAAGAGACTTGTTTGCAGTAATCATTTGTGCGCAGCTATTGAGTTTATATTGTGATTTGGTTTAAAAGAGCAGCGCACCACCGTAGAACTGTCACCCAATTATATATATCAGCGCGGTTTTTTGTATTGTTAGAGAAATACACTGGAATGGAAGAGGCCCCTAAAAGGAACATCAATTGATTTAGGAAATATGGTGATAAGACAAAGAAGGTTATAAAAAAAACAAGCTTTAATGAAACAATAAAACAACCCGTTTTGCAGGTAAAAGCCTGCTTAATCAGGTTAATACGTGTGCATAAAAAAAGGCGCCGTGAAAAAAGGGCCTGGCTGGATAACGAAATGGCGCTGGTGGATAACGAAATCTGATAACGATAAACATCGTTGTCAAAATTGGTTAGTGATATATACCGTTGTAAAAACAGGCCAGAAATAATAACGAAAAAATATTAACGTTTAAAATCGTTGCGTAATTCAACAATACAATTTAAGCCAACCCTACCCTCACACAGAACCCTCCCCTGGTGGTGCCTAAAACTAACCACTCCCCCGGTGGCGCCTAACCCTAACCACCCCCCGCGTGGTGCTTAACCCTAACCCCCCAGTGGTGCCTAATCCTAACCACCCCCCTGGTGGTGCCTAACCCTAACCACCCTCCATGGTGTTGCCAAAAACTAACCGCCGCCCAGGTGGTACCTAACCCTAACCACCGCCCGGGTGGTGCCTAACCCTAACCACTCCCCCAGGTGGTGCCTTTTTTTCTGTTCTTTTCGCCGTATTAACGATAATTGCATTAGAGTCTATGGTGGTGCCCTTTTCATTCACCGGTGCCCTTTTTTCCTGCTACTGGTTAATACAGTGTATCACGGAGGAAGGTATGACACTATGAGCACCTGTACACTGACCTTTTTCCCTGAGGCATTAACCTGATGAAGTGGGCTTTGACTAACGAAACGCATTGTTTTAGTGGATCATTAATCTTTTTCTTTTTTTTTTTACCCTATGTGGTTTAATTTTCCAGGTAAGCTAATTTATCTTATCCCAATATTGTCTAAATCCATTGATTTTCCTTTCCAGTGTATATCCTCCACCCCCCAAGAAATACCACGTTACCGCAAATCAGCACAATCACAGAACTCGGAACCGGAAGCATTGGTCAGAGAATGAGAATTTTTTCCATGAAAATCGGATTATCGCTGTGATTTTAGACCAAATCACAAGACTTAGATGACCTTACAAGGAACCCGAGGTTTGATACCTATGGAACCTGCCATATTTATTTCCTTTTAAACAATACCAGTTACCTGGCAGCCCTGCTGATCTTTCTGGTCAGTAGGGTCTAAATCACACACCTGAAACAAGCGTGCAGCTAATCTTGTCAGATTTTGTCATAGACCTCTGATCTGCTGCATGCTTGTTCAGGGTCTATGGCTTAAAGTATTCAAGGCAGGGGATCATAAGGACAACCAGGCAATGAGCATTGTTTAAAAGGAAATACACATATCAGCCTCTATATCCATCTCACCTCGTGTTCCCTTTAAAGGACATCTGAGGGGAAAATAAACTGATGAGAAATACAATTGTACCTATTCTACTTCACCTAAAAATGACTTATTTTAGATATCCCACAGTTTTATTTTATATTTAAATGTCGTTTTTACGTTTTTACTGTTTCATTGTCTCTGCTTAATGGCACCTTCATATATTGAAGTATGGCAGAGCTCAAATCTATGAATTATTGACCCTTTTTATCTCTTTCCTGCTCTCAGAAGCCATTTACAGACAGGAAAGTGTTTTATGGCTGTAATTACTTATCAGTGAGGGTTATGCTACAGTCTGACCCAGTCCGACCCGGACAGAAACGGTCACTTGCATACCTGATGTTTACATTTTTCAGGCAGAGAAAGAAAAAAAGGAACACAGCCTAGTTATGTGTGTGCTTGGCACTGTACATACCCATGTCTATCTCATCATGTCACATGTCAGTTCGGGTATCCTTTAAGAGACTTGCATTGTTCTCTTGCGGCGGACTGTAGTGCGCACAGACTGTATGCTGGGCGTCGGTGGTACGAGCGCAGTGGGCAGTAATGTGTTAATACTCCATGAACCCAACACGTCGGTCATCATCCAGCTCATTCACCCGTCCTGACTGACAGCAGCTGATGGAGCACTTGACTCCACTTAATTGCAGCAATATGCACTGTATCTGTTGCACGCTCGCCGCGAACACATACCAGCGGCCAGCTGGTGCACTCGGATGGCCGGGCGGAGCTGATGGCGAAGGGGTTAACACAGCCTAATTGCAAGGGGTGTAAAATTGCATGCCGGCACTGGGGGGGAGTTTTGTGACAGTCCTGGACCAGTATCTGGATGGGGAGAGGGAATGTAGGAGGGTAGCGCCGGGAGCTGGGTGACAGGATAGGGTGCTAAAGGGTTAGGTCACACTAGAATGATATTTTGGTGTTTGGCGGAGGTCTCGGATCGGGTGGTAATACCACCTGACGGTTTCTTCTGACGTTCGGGGATTCTCCTGGGCATATGCTTGTTTTTCACGGCCGTAATGAGGGGCTCTTTACAATTGGACGCAGACATTTAAAGAAGACACACACGTTGCAATTTTTTAACATTTTCTTTTTTTTTGGTTCAACAACAGCGTTACTTGCATTTGTAATATGTGGGCCACCAGTCGTTCGATGTTTGATCAACCGCACTGTAGTTGATTGCCCAATAAAGTCGATCACTCAATTCCTCGATGGAAAATCGAGTAATGTATACGTACCTTAACCACTTTACCCCCAGCGGTACGGATATCTCCATCCCTTTTTCCATCCTTTCCCCCCCCAGGGACGGAGATATCCGTATCTCCCGCGCTCCCGCCGCTGCCCGCACTCCCGCTCGCTCTAGCGCGCACTCTTGCTCGTAAACACGCCGCCGGCCGCTCGCCCGGAAATCAATGAACGGGAAAATCCATTCCCAGTCCTTGATCTAAGCCCCGCAATGATCAGCTGCTTCTATGAGAAGCAGCGATCATTGTGAGAAAAAAACAGTTTCCCAGCCTCCTAACACTTCCTGCAAGCGTACTTCCTGTACGCTTGCAGGTCGCATAAACAAAAAGTTACTGTGGCCATTTTGTGGCCAAATAGTAAAACTACACCCTAAAGCATTTTTCATACACAAATACAATAGCTTTACACTAAAAATTAACTCATTACCTCCCACACTCCCCAATTTATTTATTTTTGTAAAAAAAAAAACTAAAAAAAATTTACAATAAAAAAAGAAAATATAAATAGTTACTTTAGGGACTGAACTTTTTAAATATTTATGTCAAGAGGGTATAACACTGTTACTTTATAAACTATGGGCTTGTAATTAGGGATGGACGCAAAACTGAAAAACAGGCACATTTATTTCCCAAAAAAATATTGGCGCCAAACATTGTGATAGGGACATAATTTAAACATTTTTTATAACCCGGGACAAATGGGCAAACACATTTCATGGGTTTTAATTACAGTAGCATGCATTGTTTAAAAACTATAATGGCCGAATACCGAAAAATAATGATTTTTTCCCACATTTTTTCCTATTTTCCCATTAAAACACATTTAGAATAAAATAATTCTTGGCATAATGTCCCACCTAAGGAAAGCCTAATTGGTGACGGAAAAAACAAGATATAGTTCATTTCATTGCGATAAGTAATGATAAAGTTATAGACGAATGAATGGAAGGAGCGCTGAAAGGTGAAAATTGCTCTGGTTCTCAAGGGGTAAAACCCCTCAGTGGTGAAGTGGTTAATCTTTCCTGACCCTCACTAAAGCATCAGAAGATCAAATTCTAAAAAGGAGTGAAAGTGTATTAAAAATAAAAGCAAACTATATTGAAGAATTCTATTGAGAACAGAAGTAATGTATTTCGTGTGTCAAGTCCACTTCATCAAGCATCAGTAGGGCCGGATTTAGGCCAAGGCCACCTAGGCCATGGCCTCGGGCACCAGAGGAGCAAGGGCACCAAAGCAGCAGGCTGAACTTGTGCAGCATTTGCAAGCTTGAAAATGCTGCAATGCAGGGAGATCAGGCGAGTGCCTGACCGCGGTACTCTGCTGATAGCTGCCTGTGCAGCAGCCACCTTGCTCTCTGTGCACGTTTGCATTGTGGCTGGCCGCTGTGCTGTGAAGGTGAGCTGGCTACCTATACTAAAAGGGGGAAGTGGGAAAAGGAGGGATTAAGGAAGTCATCTGGCTACCTATACTGGAGGGTGGGGGGTCAACAGGTTACCTATACTGGAGGGAAGGGGGAGGGGTCATGAGGCCACTTTTACTGAAGGGGGTCGGCTAGTGACAGCGGCCTTGGGCGGTAAAGAGTACAGATCCGGCCCTGGGTATCAGTGCCTAATGGCTGTAACCAGGTCCAGCAGCATGTGTGCCATTAGTGATCAAGTGCCCTCCTGTGTTTTTTTTCTTCCTCTTTGAAGTATCAACATTCTCCCATTGATTAGATTCCAACAGAAATGTATTACTATACCTTTGGGCGCAGTCAATATTACGTGGCCATTGGTTCCCCGCTTCTCCTCCCCCAAATACTTGCATAGAGATTTTCCAGCACGTTAATAAACTTCCTGAAACTGATTGAAATGGGATCCAACAGATAAGCATATACAGAACTTTACACACTGAACAGGTAAGACTCAAGCTGCAGTGCTGGTCACAAAGAGTTCATCTCTCTGCAACACATAGAACAGGTGGGAAGGGTGAGTTCTGGACAGACAGGAGTAGCTGCTCCCCCCATCTGCTCCCTGATTACCTTTATGTCTGATGATTGGATAGAAGGAGGACATTAGGCAGCTGTCTGACCAATAAAATTGATCTATCATCTCAACAGGAAACAAAACTAAGGGAGCCACCCTGCCAGGTACATTCAATATATTTATTGCAAACAGGATGGATGCGCAAAACACAAACCATTGTGCATCACTAATTACTGCAGATTTCCTGTTATCTGCATTAACCTTTTCCTTACCACTGCTACGCATATCTACGCCCCTTAAAACTTCACTTGTGCGCCAGGGGCTTAGATATATGTATTTGTTTATTTGCCCGTCTGCTCGCGTTTCCTGTTCATTTCCACCACCATCTTGCCTCCGTGATCGGTGAATGGGAACATGTGTTCCCAAAGCCAATCACAGTGCCAGTAATGAATGAAAGCTGGCGTCAGCGAAATGCCCGGTATTCATTCACAAAGTGAAGTAAAGAACACATACACAAAACTTCCTAAACGGTACACAGGAATTAAGTGTGGTGACATCTTGTGGCCAAAAAGTAAAAATATACCCACACACACTATTATAAATAAAAATAAATGCATTTTTATTTGTTTTTAACCCCTTCTACCCCTACGCATAGTTACCAAAATAAAACACTTTAAAAAAAAATGCATGAATAGTTGCCTTAAAGTGAATGGGAACCACATTTATTAAAAAATGAAGCAAATACTTACCTAAGGAGAGGGAAGGCTCTGGATCGTATAGAGCCTTCCGTCTCCTCTCTCGGTGCTCTCTATCCTGTGCTGTCTCCCCCCCCCGTTTCAATCCCCCGCCGAAAGGGTATTTGGAAGTCTTCGGGAGCCGTGTCCTCCTGAAGACGTGCGGCTCCATACTGCACAGGTGTGAGCGTGCAAGAGAGCGTGCTTGCGCAGGCGCAGTACAGGGCCGCCCTTCTTCAGGAGCACTCAGGTTCCCTGAAGACTTCTGAAGCCTCCTTCGGCCGGGTAGAGCAGAATTTGACTAATTTAGTCAAATACTGCTACCGGGTAAACCAGCACTGGAACGAGGGGACCAGGAGAGGAGTGGGAAGGCTCTATAAGACCCAGAGCCTTCCCTCTCCTTGGGTGAGTATCTATCTCATTTTTTTAAATGCGGTTCCCATTCACTTTAAAGAGGAGCTGTCAGCCATACTATCTCAGAAAAACAAAACAAAACACATATATAAGTAGATAAATACTTGCTCTACTTACATAACAGATGTATTGCACTGCCCACGTTATGAAGGGCTGGCAGTGAAGGGGCTACAGACAGTCAGTGTCAGTGCAGGGCTGGCAGTGAAGGGGTTGCAATCAGTGTAGGGCTGGGAGTTAATTGTTTGGTGCAGGGCTGGCAGTGAAGGGGTTAAAGTCAGAGTCAGTTGAGGGCTGGCAGTGTGGAGGGTTTGGTGCAGGGCTGGCAGTGAAGGGGTTACTGTCAGTATCAGTGCTGGGCTGTGTAGCGCAGAGCTGGCAGTGAAAGGAGTTACAGTCAGTGTCATTGCAGGGCTGGCAGTGAAGGGGTTACAGCCAGCGTCAGTGCTGGGCTGTATGATGCTGTGTTGGCAGTGAAGGGGTTAGCCAATATCAGTGCAGGGCTGGCAGTGAAACCCCCTTCACTGCCACACAGCCCTGCACTGACAGTAACCCCTTCACTGCCATACAGCCCTGCACTGACACTGGCTAAGTCCTTCACTGCCAGCACTGACACTGACTTTAACCCCTTCACTGCCATACAGCACTGCACTATACAGCCCAGCACTGACACTGACAGTAACCCCTTCACTGCCGTACAGCCCAGCACCATACAGCCCAGCACTGACACTGACAGTAACCCCTTCCCTGCCGTACAGCCCAGCACCATACAGCCCAGCACTGACACTGACAGTAGCCCCTTCACTGCCAGCCCTGCACCATACAGCCCAGCACTGACACTGGCTATACCCCTTCAATGCCAGCCCTGCACTGACACTGACAGTAACCCCTTCACTGCCATACAGCCCAGCACTGACACTGACAGTAACCCCTTCACTGCCAGCCCTGCACCATACAGCCCTGCACTGACACTGAGATAACCCCTTTACGACCAGCACTGCACCATACAGCCCAGCACTGACACTGACTGTAACTGTCAGTGTCAGTGCAGGGCTGTATGGCAGTAAAGGGGTTAGCCAATGTCAGTGCTGGGCTGTATGGTGCAGGGCTGGCAGTGAAAGGGTTAGCCAGTGTCAGTGCTGGGCTGTATGGTGCAGGGCTGGCAGTGAATGGGTTAGCCAGTGTCAGTGCTGGCAGTGAAGGGGTTATCCAGTGTCAGTGCTGGGCTGTATGTTGCTTGGCTGGCAGTGAAGGGGTTAGCCAGTGTCAGTGCTGGGCTGTATGGTGCAGGGCTGGCAGTGAAAGGGTTAGCCAGTGTCAGTGCTGGCAGTAAAGGGGTTAGTCAATGTCAGTGCTGGGCTGTATGGTGCAGGGATGGCAGTGAAGGGGTTAGCCAGTGTCAGTGCTGGCAGTGAAGGGGTTAGCCAGTGTCAGTGCTGGAAGTGAAGGGATAAGCCAGTGTCAGTGCAGGGCTGTATGGTGCAGTACTGGCAGTGAAGGGGTTAGCCAGTGTCAGTCCAGGGCTGCATGGCAGTGAAGGGGTTACTGTGAGTGTCAGTGCAGGGCTGGCAGAGAAGGGGTATAGCCAGTGTCAGTGCTGGGCTGTATGGTGCAGGGCTGGCAGTGAAGGGGTTACTATCAGTGCTGGGCTGTATGGTGCTGGGCTGCATGGCAGTGAAGGGGTTACTGTCAGTGTCAGTGCTGGGCTGTATGGTGTTGGGCTGTATGGCAGTGAAGGGGTTACTGTCAGTGCTGGGCTGTATGGTGCAGAGCTGTATGGCAGTGAAGGGGTTACAGTCAGTGTCAGTGCTGGCAATAAAGGGGTTAGCCAGTGTCAGTGCAGGGCTGTATGACAGTGAAGGGGTTACTGTCAGTGTCAGTGCAGGGCTGTATGGCAGTGAAGGAGTTACTGTCAGTGTCAGTGCAGGGCTGTATGGCAGTGAAGGGGTTAGCCAGTATCAGTGCTGGGCTGTATGGTGCACGGCTGGCAGTGAAGGGGTTAGCCAGTGTCAGTGCTGGCAGTGAAGGTTGTTAGCCAGTGTCAGTGCTGGGCTGCATGGTGCCTGGCTGGCAGTGAAGGTGTTAGCCAGTGTCAGTGCTGGGCTGTATGGTGCAGGGTTGGCAGTGAAAGGGTTATCCAGTGTCAGTGCTGGGCTGTATGGTGTCAGTGCTGGCAGTGAAGGGGTTAGTCAGTGTCAGTGCTGGGCTGTATGGTGCAGGGATGGCAGTGAAGGGGTTAGCCAGTGTCAGTGCTGGCAGTGAAGGGATTACCCAGTGTCAGTGCTGACAGTGAAGGGGTTAGCCAGTGTAAGTGCAGGGCTGTATGGTGCAGGGCTGGCAGTGAAGGGGTTAGCCAGTGTCAGTGCTGGGCTGTATGGTGCAGGGCTGGCAGTGCAGGGGTTAGCCAGTGCCAGTGCAGGGCAGTATGGTGAAGTGCTGGCAGTGAAGGGGTTAGCCAGTGTCAGTGCTGGGCTGTATGGTGCAGGGCTGGCAGTGAAGGGGTTATCCAGTGTCAGTGCAGGGCTGTATGGTGCAGTGCTGGCAGTGAAGGTGTTAGCCAGTGTCAGTGCTGGGCTGTATGGTGCAGGGCTGGCAGTGAAGGGGTTAGCCAGTGTCAGTGCTGGCAGTGAAGGGGTTAGCCAGTGTCAGTGCTGGGCTGTATGGTGTCGGGCTGGCAGTGAAGGGGTTAGCCAATGTCAGTGCTGGGCTGTATGGCGCAGAGCTGGCAGTGAAAAGGTTAGCCAGTCTCAGTGCTGGGCTGTATGGTGTCAGTGCTGGCAGTGAAGGGGTTAGTCAGTGTCAGCGCTGGGCTGTATGGTGCAGTGATGGCAATGAAGGGGTTAGCCAGTGTCAGTGCTGGCAGTGAAGGGGTTAGCCAGTGTCAGTGCAGGGCTGTATGGTGCAGGGCTGGCAGTGAAGGGGTTAGCCAGTGTCAGTGCTGGGCTGTATGGTGCAGGGCTGGCAGTGAAGGGGTTATCCAGTGTCAGTGCTGGGCTGTATGGTACAGGGCTGGCAGTGAAGGGGTTATCCAGTGTCAGTGCAGGGCTGTATGGTGCAGGGCTGGCAGTGAAGGGGTTACAGTCAGTGTCAGTGCTGGGCTGTATGGTGCAGGGCTGGCAGTGAAGGGGTTACAGTCAGTGTCAGTGCTGGGCTGTATGGTGCAGGGCTGGCAGTGAAGGGGTTATCCAGTGTCAGTGCAGGGCTGTATGGTGCAGGGCTGGCAGTGAAGGGGTTAGCCAGTGTCAGTGCTGGGCTGTATGGTGCAGGGCTGGCAGTGAAGGGGTTACAGTCAGTGTCAGTGTAGGGCTGGCAGTGAAGGGGTTACAGTCAGTGTCAGTGCAGGGCTGTATGGTGCAGTGCTGGCAGTGAAGGGGTTACAGTCAGTGTCAGTGCAGGGCTGGCAGTGAAGGGGTTAGCCAGTGTCAGTGGTGGGCTGTATGGTGCAGGGCTGGCAGTGAAGGGGTTAGCCAGTGTCAGTGCAGGCAGTGAAGGGGTTAGTCAGTGCTGGGCTGTATGGTGCAGGGCTGACAGTGAAGGGGTTAGCCAGTGTCAGTGCTGGGCTGTATAGTGCAGGGCTGGCAGTGAAGGGGTTAGCCAGTGTCAGTGCTGGCAGTGAAGGGGTTAGCCAGTGTCAGTGTTGGGCTGTATGGTGCAGGGTTGGCAGTGAAGGGGTTAGCCAGTGTCAGTGCTGGGCTGTATCGCGCAGGGCTGGCAGTGAAAGGGTTAGCCAGTCTCAGTGCTGGGCTGTATGGTGTCAGTGCTGGCAGTGAAGGGGTTAGTCAGTGTCAGTGCTGGGCTGTATGGTGCAGTGATGGCAATGAAGAGGTTAGCCAGTGTCAGTGCTGGCAGTGAAGGGGTTAGCCAGTGTCAGTGCAGGGCTGTATGGTGCAGGGCTGGCAGTGAAGGGGTTAGCCAGTGTCAGTGCTGGGCTGTATGGTGCAGGGCTGCAGTGAAGGGGTTAGCCAGTGTCAGTGCTGGGCTGTATGGTGCAGGGCTGGCAGTAAAGGGGTTATCCAGTGTCAGTGCAGGGCTGTATGGTGCAGTGCTGGCAGTGAAGGGGTTAGTGAGTGTCAGTGCTGGGCTGTATTGTGCAGGGCTGGCAGTGAAGGGGTTACAGTCAGTGTCAGTGCAGCAGGGCTGTATGGTGCAGGGCTGGCAGTGAAGGGGTTAGCCAGTGTCAGTGGTGGGCTGTATGGTGCAGGGCTGGCAGTGAAGGGGTTAGCCAGTGTCAGTGCTGGGCTGTATGGTGCAGGGCTGGCAGTAAAGGGGTTAGCCAGTGTCAGTGCTGGGCTGTATGGTGCAGGGCTGGCAGTGAAGAGGTTACTGTCAGTGTCAGTGCTGGGCTGTATGGTGCAGGGCTGGCAGTGAAGGGGTTAGCCAGTGTCAGTGCTGGGCTGTATGGTGCAGGGCTGGCAGTAAAGGGGTTAGCCAGTGTCAGTGCAGGGCTGTATGGTGCAGGGCTGGCAGTGAAGGGGTTAGCCAGTGTCAGTGCTGGGCTGTATGGTGCAGGGCTGGCAGTAAAGGGGTTAGCCAGTGTCAGTGCTGGGCTGTATGGTGCAGGGCTGGCAGTAAAGGGGTTAGCCAGTGTCAGTGCTGGGCTGTATGGTGCAGGGCTGGCAGTGAAGAGGTTACTGTCAGTGTCAGCGCTGGGCTGTATGGTGCAGGGCTGGCAGTGAAGGGGTTAGCCAGTGTCAGTGCTGGGCTGTATGGTGCAGGGCTGGCAGTAAAGGGGTTAGCCAGTGTCAGTGCAGGGCTGTATGGTGCAGGGCTGGCAGTGAAGGGGTTAGCCAGTGTCAGTGCTGGGCTGTATGGTGCAGGGCTGGCAGTGAAGGGGTTAGCCAGTGTCAGTGCTGGGCTGTATGGTGCAGGGCTGGCAGTGAAGGGGTTAGCCAGTGTCAGTGCAGGGCTGTATGGTGCAGGGCTGGCAGTGAAGGGGTTAGCCAGTGTCAGTGCTGGGCTGTATGGTGCAGGGCTGGCAGTGAAGGGGTTAGCCAGTGTCAGTGCTTGGCTGTATGGTGCAGGGCTGGCAGTGAAGGGGTTAGCCAGTGTCAGTACTGGGCTGTATGGTGCAGGGCTGGCAGTGAAGGGGTTAGCCAGTGTCAGTGCTGGGCTGTATGGTGCAGGGCTGGCAGTGAAGGGGTAACAGTCAGTGTCAGTGCAGGGCTGTATGGTGCAGTGCTGGCAGTGAAGGGGTTATAGGCAGTGTCAGTGCTGGGCTGTATGGCGCAGGGCTGGCAGTGAAGGGGTTAGCCAGTGTCAGTGCTGGGCTGTATGGTGCAGGGCTGGCAGTGAAGGGGTTAGGCAGTGTCAGTGCCGGGCTGTATGGTGCAGGGCTGGCAGTGAAGGGGTTAGCCAGTGTCAGTGCTGGGCTGTATGGTGCAGGGCTGGCAGTGAAGGGGTTAGGCAGTGTCAGTGCTGGGCTGTATGGTGCAGGGCTGGCAGTGAAGGGGTTAGCCAGTGTCACTGCTGGACTGTATGGTGCAGTGCAGGCAGTGAAGGGGTTAGCCAGTGTAAGTGCAGGGCTGTATGGTGCAGGGCTGGCAGTGAAGGGGTTAGGTAGTGTCAGTGCCGGGCTGTATGGTGCAGGGCTGGCAGTGAATGGGTTAGGTAGTGTCAGTGCCGGGCTGTATGGTGCAGGGCTGGCAGTGAAGGGGTTAGCCAGTGTCAGTGCTGGGCTGTATGGTGCAGGGCTGGCAGTGAAGGAGTTAGCCAGTGTCAGTGCCGGACTGTATGGTGCAGGGCTGGCAGTGAAGGGGTTAGCCAGTGTCAGTGCTGGGCTGTATGGTGCAGGGCTGGCAGTGAAGGGGTTAGCCAGTGTCACTGCTGGACTGTATGGTGCAGTGCAGGCAGTGAAGGGGTTAGCCAGTGTCAGTGCTGGGCTGTATGGTGCAGTGCAGGCAGTGAAGGGGTTAGCCTGTGTCAGTGCTGGGCTGTATGGTGCAGTGCAGGCAGTGAAGGGGTTAGCCAGTGTCAGTGCTGGGCTGTATGGTGCAGTGCAGGCAGTGAAGGGGTTAGCCTGTGTCAGTGCTGGGCTGTATGGTGCAGGGCTGGCAGTGAAGGGGTTAGCCAGTGTCAGTGCAGGCACGTGGAGGGAGTGGGCAGTGCTGGGCGGTGTCAGTGCTGCCAGTGGCCCCGCCCCTCCTCCAGTTGCTGTATAAGAGGATCGCAGCGCCGGAGTGCAGCACAAACTTACATCAACGCAATGGTGATCCGCAGCGCTGCAGCAAGATGCTGGATGGACGCCTCTCCCTGGGATGGCTGTCACTTGTAGTGCTCCTCTCCGCCGGCACCGCCGCCGCCTACTTCGGGTAGGTGATTTGTGTGTCCCGGGCTGGACTGATGGATACCGGAGACTGAGATGAGCAACAGGTGATGCCAGCGCTGGACACCGGTGACAACTCTCATCAGTGCTGGAGGCTGTTGTGTCACACTGTATCAGTGCTGGAGGCTGCTGTGTCACACTGTATCAGTGCTGGAGGCTGCTGTGTATCAGTGCTGGAGGCTGCTGTGTCACACTGTATCAGTGCTGGAGGCTGCTGTGTATCAGTGCTGGAGGCTGCTGTGTATCAGTGCTGGAGGCTGCTGTGTATCAGTGCTGGAGGCTGCTGTGTCACACTGTATCAGTGCTGGAGGCTGCTGTGTATCAGTGCTGGAGGCTGCTGTGTATCAGTGCTGGAGGCTGCTGTGTCAGTGCTGGGCAACAGTGGTAACTCTGTATCAGTGCTGGAGGCTGCTGTGTATCAGTGCTGGAGGCTGCTGTGTCGGTGCTGAAGTCTGCTGTGTCAGTGCTGGAGGCTGCTGTGTATCAGTGCTGGAGGCTGCTGTGTATCAGTGCTGGAGGCTGCTGTGTCAGTGCTGGGCAACAGTGGTAACTCTGTATCAGTGCTGGAGGATATTGTGTTGCATTGTATCAGTGCTGGAGGCTGTTGTATCGGTGTTGGAGGCTGCTATGTCAGTGCTGGAGGCTGCTGTATTGCATTGCATCAGTGCTGGAGGCTTTTGTTGTATCAGTGTTGGAGGCTGCTATGTCAGTGCTGGAGGCTGTTGTATTGCATTGTATCGGTGTTGGAGGCTGCTATCAGTGCTGGAGGATATTGTGTTGCATTGTATCAGTGCTGGAGGCTGTTGGTACTTTGATCTGGAGGCTAGATATGAATATGGATGTAATGTGTCAGTTCTAGAAACTTGTTGTGATATATTGGTGTATCAGCACAATAGTCTGGATATTATATATCAGTGATGAAGGCTGGTTGTGTGGCATCTGTGTTGAATAATATATATCAGTGTTGGAGGCTGGCGATGCACTGGAGACCATTATTGCATTGTGGTAGTGACTTGATGTCATATATCGGTGCTACAGAGACTGATTATGCTGCTTAGTACAGTGTTATCAGATGCTTAGAATGTTTTATGCTACAATGGTTATATAATGTATCTGTGCAGTGCTTAATCTAGGATTATACATTGTATATAAGTGCTGGAGCTGGGAGATCATACATTGTATCATTTCTGTGCACAGGTGGAAGTACATTAAATCCGTGCAGTGCTGGGCACAGGTGATTATACTTTACACATTGTATCAGTGCTGGGCACAGGTGATAATACAATGTATCAGTGCAGTGCTGGGCACAAGTAATATTACATTGTATCCGTGCAGTGCTGGGCACAGGTGATATTACATTGTATCATTGCAGTGCTGGGCACAGGTGATTATACTTTATACATTGTATCAGTGCTGGGTACAGGTGATAATACAATGTATCAATGCTGGACACAGGTGATTATACTTTACACATTGTATCAGTGCTGGGTACAGGTGTTATATTGTATTAATAAACCCAGAGCACTGAGAATGGCACACAGTGCAGCAGCCACAACAGGTAGTTCCAGGCATTGGGGTCAGCTAGGCAGGTGGGATAAGGCAGCTTGCACACTGCCTGTTCCCAAGTTGTGCCCCCCTCA